>NW_026061412.1:755000-1016725 GCF_024217435.2 Syngnathus scovelli | reverse complement strand
CTCTTCTAGAATGTCAAGTGGGTGGAGGAGAAGCAGCTGCTGCGTCAGAGCAATCAGCAGTTGGCCGAAAAGGTGACGGAAAGAAAGGCGCTGGGCGGAGTCGCTTGGCGTCACACCCGTCCGGAAGCCCCGCAGATGAGGTCTGACTGTCTTTTTAGGTCAGGCGGATGGAGGCGGAAGAAGCGCGTCTGAAAGAGCACATCCAGGATATCCGAGACCAAAACGAACTGCTTGAGTTCCGCATCCTGGAGCTGGAGGTGGGAAGACTCGCACAAGCGTGTTGAGGCCAGAGATGTGACGGACGGACGGACGGACGGACGGACGGACGGATGCATGCCTCTGCCTTTCAGGAGAGGGAGTGGCGCTCCCCCGTCTTGAAGTTTCTGCAAGTCCGTTTCCCATACGGCCTCAGCCCTTTGCAGATCTACTGCGAGGCCGACGGCGTGAGCGTACGTAAGGCGTCCCTCGCAACCCTAACCTTAACCTGAGGTCCCAGAACACCTTACATTGCTCCTTGCGCCTTTCCCCAGGACATCGTCATCAGTGATCTGATGAAGAAGCTGGACATCCTGGGCGATAACGCCGTAAGTGTATGTCGAACTCCTTATGTTCGCACTCCACGAGACTCGGCGGCTCAAATGTGACTTTTGGAAGGCTTTGCGCTGAAAGAAGCTTGTTGACGCTGTGCCTTTGGGCTCTTGCAGAATCTCACCAACGAGGAGCAGGTGGTCGTGATTCACGCCAGGACCCTTCCCACCCTAGCCGAGAAGGTAACGCGCACGCTCTCGCATTCTGCTTATGTGACAGCAGCCTTTCCTCAGTGGTTAGAATACATCAAAGTGACCAAGTCAGCACTTCAACAGAAGATGTTGGACATTGAAAGTGAGAAGGTAGACAGACACGCGACATCAGCCAAGGGGAACTCGGGGCAATGTGCCCCAACAATTCTGACCTTGAGCTGTGCTAGGATATGTTCTGCAACCAGAAGGGCTACCTGGATGAAGAGTTGGACTTCAGGAAGCGTTCCATGGACCAGGCTCATAAGGTAAGCCGCCCTCAAATCTCCCGCCGGACCACTGATGGACGAGGATTGCGGCCCAGAGGATCATGGAGCTGGAGGCCATGTTGTACGAGGCGCTACCGCAGCGGGACTGCCCCGCCACGGACGGCGAAAAAGCCAGCCACGCTGGCGTGAATGACGTGCTGACGGCGGATCAGAGACAAGAGCTTAGGAGCGCCGTGGACCAATGGAAGCGAGCCCTGATGTGGGAGTTGAGGGAGCGCGACGCTTGCATCCTCCAAGAGAGAATGGATCTGCTGCACAGCGCGCAACAGGTAAGGGCCCAAAGCCAGCCCGGCACGTACTTGCACGCTTACTGGCTTTTGAAGGCTACTTTCCATTTGTCCGTCCTAGAGGAACAAAGAGCTGAAAGAATTCATCGAAGCTCAGAAGAGACAAATCAAACAATTGGAGGAGAAGTTTCTGTTTCTCTTTCTAGTCTTCTCCTTGGCCTTCATTCTGTGGCCCTAACACCAGCTGGTGAGTGAGCTCCAGCGGCACCGCACTCGACACCTCCAATACACTGCCAGCCGGTCTCAGACGTTGGCAGACGCTCCGATGCCGACGTATACCCCCCGCCACGGTGACAGAGGCACCGCGTCACACCGGCGCTCATCCAATCAGAAGGCAGGAAAGGCAAATTCACATGCAGGGCACTCTTGAACCAGAAGAGAGCGCCACAAAAAACGGTTGTTGCCCCAAACGCGCACTAAAAAGGGTCAGAATGACAAGAGTCCCACCGGCCAGCCGGGGCCACCCGTCCATCCATTTCTTCAGGGGGGGAAAAAATTGGAGTCACCGGTGAGTACATTTTGCATTTAGCTCTGCTTTTCTGCTTCTGTCTTCAAGTGTGTGGCATCCTGCGACCAAAGATTCAGCCAACCCCAAAGCGGTTGACCTCAACGTCCCGCCACCATTCCTACCAGAGCAGGTGACGTGATGCTTTGGACATCCTTCCGTCTCAGATGCCCAAAAGTACTCTTTGCCACATCTGCGGCAACCGCTGTTTTGTTTAGTAGATTTACAGTTGTTATGCATTGGCATAATGGTGTGCACTCAAAATAGATTTAAATAAATTAAATATTTCTTCTGCCCACTCCCTTTTAAACAAGTTAACTCTGCCCACGTCCATTGACGTCTTGTCTGCGTCACGTGACCACGACGTAGCGACGTCATATAGTAACCGCTGTTTTGATCAGTAGACTTACAGTTATTATGCGTTGACATAATGGCGCACTGGTTAGCATGGCCACCTCTTAAGCATGATGTTGCGGGTTCGACGCCTGATCAATGTTAGCATGGAGTGAGCTGAAGTGCATGGCGCTGAAGATTTGAATCTTTGAAATGCGCTGAGGTCTGACATATCAGGCAGAATGGTTTGCCATCACGTTCAACAAAAAATAGAAACTTTCCCACTCTGATTAAAACGTCCTGTGTTCATCTACGTATTTTCGTTTTGCTGTGCATCTTTTCCCTGCCATTTCGAGAGCCCAATTGACACTCATAGTTTAAAGAAATGTGTTTGCCCATCCTACTTTGTGGAATTTCACCACATGCGCTTTTGACCAAAATACCAAATTGAACTCAAGTGAAGCCAACACGCACAACCCCCCCCCCCCCCCCCCCACACACACACACACACACACACACACAAATGTTGATATGAACATAAAAGAGCCGCATGCGGTTCGGGAGTTGCGGCTTGGCCAAACCTGTACTATACAACTTTATTTGTATAAAATTTTCACAACAGCTGTCACACAAACAAAGCGGGAAAAACCGAAGACGTGCGTGTTCCGCCCACGCTGGATTTATTTGCACCTTTGAAAAGACACCGTATTGCCGCAGATGTGGCAAAGAGTACTTTTGGGCATCTGAGACGGAAGGATGTCCAAAGCATCACGTCACCTCCTCTGGTAGGCATGGTGGTGGGACGTTGAGGTCAACCGCTTTGGGGTTGGCTGAATCTTTGATCGCAGGATGCCACACACTTGAAGACAGAAGCAGAAAAGCAGAGCTAAATGCAAAATGTACTCACCGGTGACTCCAATTTTTTTCCCCCCTGAAGAAACAGCTGGACGGGTGGCCCCGGCTGGCCAGTGGGACTCTTGTTATTCTGACCCTTTTTAGTGCGCGTTTGGGGCAACAACCGTTTTTTGTGGCGCTCTCTTCTGGTTCAAAAGTGCCCTGCATGTGAATTTGCTTTTCCTGCCTTCTGATTGGATGAGCGCCGGTGTGACGCGGTGCCTCTGTCACCGTGGCGGGGGGTATACGTTGGCATCGGAGCGTCTGCCAACGTCTGAGACCGGCTGGCAGTGTATCGGAGGTGTCGAGTGCGGTGCCGCTGGAGCTCACTCACCAGCTGGTGTTAGGGCCACAGAATGAAGGCCAAGGAGAAGAATAGAAAGAGAAACAGAAACTTCTCCTCCAATTGTTTGATTTGTCTCTTCTGAGCTTCGATGAATTCTTTCAGCTCTTTGTTCCTCTAGGACGGACAAATGGAAAGTGGCATTCAAAAGCCAGTAAGCGTGCAAGTAAGTGCCGGGCTGGCTTTGGGCCCTTACCTGTTGCGCGCTGTGCAGCAGATCCATTCTCTCTTGGAGGATGCAAGCGTCGCGCTCCCTCAACTCGCACATCAGGGCTCGCTTCCATTGGTCCACGGCGCTCCTAAGCTCTTCTCTCTGATCCGCCGTCAGCACGTCATTCACGCCAGCGTGGCTGGCTTTTTCGCCGTCCGTGGCGGGGCAGTCCCGCTGCGGTAGCGCCTCGTACAACATGGCCTCCAGCTCCAGGATCCTCTGGGCCGCAATCCTCGTCCATCAGTGGTCCGGCGGGAGATTTGAGGGCGGCTTACCTTATGAGCCTGGTCCATGGAACACTTCCTGAAGTCCAACTCTTCATCCAGGTAGCCCTTCTGCTTGCAGAACATATCCTAGCACAGCTCAAGGTCAGAATTGTTGGGGCACATTGCCGGAGTTCCCCTTGGCTGATGTCGCGTGTCTGTCTACCTTCTCACTTTCAATGTCCAACATCTTCTGTTGAAGTGCTGACTTGGTCACTTTGATGTATTCTAACCACTGAGGAAAGGCTGCTGTCACATAAGCAGAATGCGAGAGCGTGCGTGGACGTGCGCGTTACCTTCTCGGCTAGGGTGAGAAGGGTCCTGGCGTGAATCACGACCACCTGCTCCTCGTTGGTGAGATTCTGCAAGAGCCCAAAGGCACAGCGTCAACAAGCTTCTTTCAGCGCAAAGCCTTCCAAAAGTCACATTTGAGCCGCCGAGTCTCGTGGAGTGCGAACATAAGGAGTTCGACATACACTTACGGCGTTATAGCCCAGGATGTCCAGCTTCTTCATCAGATCACTGATGACGATGTCCGGGGGAAAGGCGCAAGGAGCAATGTAAGGTGTTCTGGGACCTCGGGTTAAGGTTAGGGTTGCAAGGGACGCCTTACGTACGCTCACGCCCTCGGCCTCGCAGTAGATCTGCAAAGGGCTGAGGCCGTCTGGGAAACGGACTTGCAGAAACTTCAAGACGGGGGAGCGCCACTCCCTCTCCTGAAAGGCAGAGGCATGCATCCGTCCGTCCGTCCGTCCGTCCGTCCGTCCGTCCGTCCGTCCGTCCGTCCGTCCGTCCGTCCGTCACATCTCTGGCCTCAACACGCTTGTGCGAGTCTTCCCACCTCCAGCTCCAGGATGCGGAACTCAAGCAGTTCGTTTTGGTCTCGGATATCCTGGATGTGCTCTTTCAGACGCGCTTCTTCCGCCTCCATCCGCCTGACCTGAAAAGACAGTCAGACCTCATCTGCGGGGCTTCCCGACAGGTGTGACGCCAAGCGACTCCGCCCAGCGCCTTTCTTTCCGTCACCTTTTCGGCCAACTGCTGATTGCTCTGACGCAGCAGCTGCTTCTCCTCCACCCACTTGACATTCTAGAAGAGACAAACGCGTGGACAGCTTTGGAATGTTGTGTCATTTTCATCCACAAATTCTTTGGTTGACTGGAAAATGACATTTGCTTTTCTCCGCATTTTCCCAGCCACGTTCGGGGGGGGGGGGGGGGGGGGGGGGTTGGTCCAGTAATGCCAGACGGATGAGTGACTGAAGAATGTAGCTATTTTGTCTGAGAAAAAGGTGTGCTCATTGATGAGCTTACCTGTCCTTGTTGCTTCAGCGCTGACTCCAGATCTGCTACTCTGCTTTGATAGTGACCCATTTCTACCATCAGCTTTTCTCTGGTCTGAAAGGAGGAGGAGGGAGGCTCCTCCTCCTCCTTTCAGACCAGAGAACACCCGAGGCTGGGTGAGAACGGGGAGGCTGCGACCCGGCCGGGGGTTGCGGGAAGGGGCGCCACCTTGATCTCCTTCTCGGCGTCGTAGTCCCCTTCGCTGGTCTGGGCTAGCAGAGCGTAGGCTCGTTGCAGCGCTTGATATTCTTGCGTCAGCTGGCGGTAGCGAAGCTCCGCCTCTTCATGCACACACCAATGCAACACAGCACTAGTACCAGAATCAGTCAGACCGGCGACAAAGCACCCGCGACGCAAAGACGAGTCCGATTCCAGGCTGAAGAGGAATGTTTGGTGCCAATACGCTGGCAGAAATGGCGGGCTACCTCTTCGGGTTCCGTGTCGGGGGTTCTGTCGGTGTGAAAAGACAAGGACGATCCGTCCGGGTCCACCAACACGTCTTCGTCGTAGCCGTAAAATGTTTCGATGACCTGCGGGCGCGGAAGCAAACATCTCTCTGAACAAACTGAAGCGACACCTCACGATGAATCGACGAGAGGAACGATAGCGAGAAAAAGGCCATTTCATCTTGCGCAACACCAAGCAGCCGCAAACAAACAGACTCACCTTGCAGGACCTCACGCTTTGTTCCTCCTCAGAGATTCTCGACGTCGGTATCGTAGCAGCAAATCTCTCTCCTGTCGACACAAATAATCCGCCTTTGAGATTCTTTGGATGCAAAGGGAACGAACGGCTCCGGCGCAGAAACAAACGCGACTCACAATGACATTTCTGACATGAGCTCCTGTCTCCAGAGCCTGAAAAACACGTCACCGGCGATGATTGGAGGGACGCTCGTCTTTTCCAAAAGTGACAACTACAGGGTGTGTCAGGGTTTTCCAGATTATCTTTATCGTATCATTGTGTTGCTTTGACTTTGACTGCGACCTGTAATAAATAATATTATTTATCCCTTATTTATCCCTATCGCTTATCCCTTCCTACACAAAGTCGTAAAACACCCCTTGCTATGTTTTGACTAGAGGTCAAGGGCTTCCTCTATTCAATCCACTCTTACACCCACCCTGTTTCTCTTAATTAAAATGCTCGTGCAGGAGCCGAGAGTCAGACTTCATTCGTACAACGGATGGACTCTCCACCTGCAGGTGTCCAAAAGAACTTACTTGTCTCCCGTGTGGTTCTTGCAAAATAAGTTGGAGCGAGCGCAACTCTAACAGGGTGCATTTTGCCACTAGCTGCCTACGGACAATGACGTCGCGCTCGCGGCTCATGGTTGACGGGCTGAGCAGCCGGGCAAGTCCGTCGTTTTCAGCGCACAGCGAGTGGCAAAGGCGCTGACAAAACGGGAGCTTTGAGCTGCTGAAAACGGCAAAACAAGTCTAAAGCGTGTTCAAACGCGTGCGCACAATGCTCCTGCTTGAAAGGTCGGAATTTAAGGGGCCGATTTTTTGGATGGCGGCCGCCGGCCAAGCTTTGGACGGAAAAGGTTTCCTGGCGACAGCGAGCGAGCGCGGCGCTGCCGTACGTGCACCGAGTCGCCTGCCTGAAGACCTTGGACAAGTCGTCGATGATGTGCCGCTGCTCCACAACTTGAAGGAACTCCATTTCACCGTCCTGCTGGCCGCAACCGCGGTCCAGGTCATTGAGCGAACTAGGCCTTCTCTGTGGAACACAAATGCAGTGGACTCTGTTGGCACGCCGCCGTTGTCCGCGTCGACTTACCAAGCTTGCCATCTCCTCGTTCTCCTGGGTGACAAAGCGCACTTTGTTTTCAAGGCGACACAGCACCAGCGAGAGTTCTTCATTCTTCCTGCTCAGGCGTTTGTTTTTGTACAGGAGTGGCAGAAACTGGCTTTCTGTTTCTCTCAGTCGCTTTAGCTGCAAGCATGAAGTGCGGGATGTGAAAGACGCACAACACGCGGGCCAGAACGTATCCATTCCTTTTGCATCGGTTTGAACGGAATCGTGGCTTTGGCTCCCAATAAAAGACATCTACCAGGCAACCGACTCGCCGCGCCGCTCAACTAATAAGCAAGCGCAATGGGTGCCTCGCTGGATGGCGCGCATCAAACGTAGCGCAAACCTTCAAGCGTGCCGTCAATAAATTACCAGTTCATTGCGCTCTTCAGAAAGCAGGGCGTTTCGATCCTCCAGTTTCCCGATGACTGCGCTGAGCTCAGCGATTTTCAGATGAAACCGTCGCGTGTCCCGATCCTCCTGAGACTGAAAACGCCCCGCAACACACACACACAAGCACTCGTTCAAAGTTCAAAACTGTTTTTGTGCTACCTTCCTCCAGCAACGAACTAAGTCATGCGTACTGCAAGTGTGTGATGAGGTGGCTTACGCAATGAAGAGGATTGCTAGTAGCGGCGTTGACCCCACTTCCAGGGTAGTTTAGGCCCGCCCTTTGGGAATCCCTCAGGGCAGCGATCTGCTGCTCGGCAGCCTGAGTCTGCAGCTGAAGGCGGTGGACGTGGCCGGCCCCAGGGCTTCATCCAAAACACTAACCGCTCTGTCTTTCAGCTTGATCTCATCCGTCTGGATGTACAAACGGGGAGCGCTCAGGCAGGCGGGCAAACTCATTTGCCAGAATTGTGACAAAAACAAAGAGAGCAACCGGCCAATTTTTTTCTTGAATCGACTAGAACACCTTTGCTGTGACAAAAGCGAAGCGAGCAACCGGACATTTTCTTCTTGTGAAATAGAATAGAATAGAATGCCTTAGGTGTCATTGCACTGCAGGTATACAACGAAATTGGGAACATAGCCACGCACCGCGCATCTGATCAGTCCTACCAGTCGGCGGATCTCCCTCTCGCAGTCTCTCTTGGTTCGGCTCAGCTCCTCCCGATGCTGGTGATGAGCCGATCGGAGCTCGGCCGCTCGGGACTGCCAGGCCTGCTGGGCCGCTGCCAGGGCTTCTTCCGCGCTCCTGGTGGAGGCGACACCGCTCGGTCTCCCGACACCGCCGCGTCTCCTCCACCTCCGCCAGCAAAGCGCCCCCCCTCCTCACCTGAGCAGACATTGCGCCACACCGGGCCGTTGAGACCGCAACGGAGCGCCGCGACGCTTACTGGGGACAAGCTACACAATACGGTAGCGGCCGCATCGAAGCCCGACGTGGCGTGCGGATAGTCAGACACGGATAGAGCGGATCACCTTGTCCATGGAGCCGTCCCTCAGGCTGAGGACCAAGGCATTCAGTCGCTGGATCTCTCCATCTTTGATTTTGATCACTCTCATCAGCTCCATTTCATGCTGCGGCAGTAATGTCTCCCTGGTAATGGCTAACTCTTTCTGCTTCTCCTCATGGAGTTTGCTTTTGAGTTCCGTCATGGCGGCGGTGGCACGGTGGTGCTCCGCCCGCAGGTCCTGACTTCTCTCTCTCTCCAGACAGCTGACCTGACATGACTTAGACTTAGACTTAGACAAACTTTATTGTCATCTTGTCTGCACATGGTGCATACAAAACGAAATTCCGTTGCATACGTCTTACAACAAAGTAGTGATATTGCAGTTGAATAGAAGTAACATATCCTATGAAAATATATATATATACATATACTATATATATATATATATATATATTAAAAATAAGTATAAAGTGCAGCAGTGATAATTATGCAATAGTGCAAGTAGGCAAAACAGTATTCAAGAGTGTGCAGAGGAATGCTAAACCATGTATTAAACTTCTATTTAAAGGGTTTATACAAGTTCAGTAAAGTTGGTAGTGCGAGATAGAGGTCCGTAGTGTCATAAAGTACAGTTCTGTGAATGTGTGATGCAGAGTTCAGTTTAGAGCTCAACAGTTCTAGTGTTCAACAGTCTGATGACAGCAGGGAAAAAGCTGTTGCAGAACCTGGTGGACCTGCAGCGGATGCTGCAAACCTCTTCCCAGAGGGCAGCAGGGAGAACAGTCCATGGTGGGGGTGTGATGGGTCATTGATGATGTTACGGGCACGGGACATGCAGCGCTGAGATGAAATGTCCTGAATGGAGGGAAGAGGAGCCCCTATGATCCTCTCTGCTGTCCTCACCACTCTCCTCACGTTCTTCCAATCGGAGGCGGTGCAGCCTCCACACCACACAGAGAGACAGCTTGTCAGAATGCTCTCTATGGTGCTCCTGTAGAACGTCCTCATGATGGGTGGGGGCAGGTGGGCTCTCCTCATCCTCCGCAGGAAGTACAAGCGCTTCTGTGCCCTCTTGACCAGTGCCGTAGTGTTCATAGTCCAGGTGAGGTCTTCTGTGATGTGGACCCCCAGGAATTTGGTGCTGCTGACCACCTCCACAGCTGAGCTGTTGATGATCAGTGGAGCGTGGTGAGGCTGTTTTTTCCTGAAGTCGACGATGATCTCCTTCATCTTCTCCTCATTCAGGATCAGGCTGTTTTCTCTGCACCAGCCCACCAGCTGCTCCACCTCCTCTCTGTAGTCCAGGTCGTTGTTGTCTCTGATGAGCCCCACCTCCGTTGTGTCGTCTGCTGACTTCACGATGTGATTGGTGGTGAACCTGAGGACGCAGTCGTGTGTCATCAGGGTGCACAGCAGGGGGCTCAGGACGCAGCCCTGAAGGGAGCCTGTGCTGAGGGTGATGACATCAGAGGTGTTCTGTCCGACCCGGACTGACTGAGGTCTGTTGGTGAGGAAGTCTAGCAGCCAGTTGCGAAGGGGGGTGTTGAAGCCCAGGTGTTCCAATTTTCCTACCAGATGCTGTGGGATGATGGTGTTAAACGCTGAGCTGAAGTCCAGGAACAGCCTCCGCACATGGGTGTTCTTCTCCTCCAGGTGAGCCAGGCTCAGGTGAAGAACGGAGGAGATGGCGTCCTGAGTGGAGCGGTTTTGCCGGTCGGCAAACTGGAACGGGTCAAATAATAGGGGGAGTCTGGAAACGATGTGACCTTTAAGCAGCCTTTCGAAGCACTTCATCATAACCGGAGTCAGTGCAACAGGCCGGTAATCATTAAATGAGGTGATTTGAGGTTTCTTCGGCACCGGAATGATGGAGGCAGTCTTAAAGCACGCCGGCACTGTGGCTTGGCCCAGCGAGGTGTTAAAAATGTCTGTGATGACCCCAGCCACATGACTTGCACATTCCCTGAACACACGCCCAGGAATGTTGTCGGGGCCAGGGGCCTTACAGGGGTTGACTCTCCTCAGGGTCTTCAACACATCGGCGGAGTCAAGGCAGAGTACCTCCTCTTCCTGATGGGGGACAGTTTTAACTGCTGGAGTGCCGTTTAGTGCCTCGAACCTCCCAAAGAAGTTATTTAGACCATTTAGAAAGTCAGCATCAACTACACCCACCGGGGGGGGGGGAGGGTGAGTTGTAGTCTGTAATCGCCCGTATGCCTTGCCACATACTCCTGATGTTTTTGACGTCGTGGAAACGATCCTGAAATTTTCGACTGCGGTCTCGCTTCGCTATCCTGATGGCACGGTTCAAGTTGGCTCTCGCTGTCCTCAGTGTCTCCTTGGCGCCAGACTTGAAGGCAGAGTTCCGCGCTCGTAGCGTTTGACGTACCTCCTCAGTCATCCAGGGTCGTTGGTTGCCCCGGGGTGATGATATTCTTAGTGGTGCTGACGTCCTCGGTGCATTTGTTGATGTAGGCTGACACAGTCATGGCACACGCATGTCTAATCTACATCGGGAAAACTGGGAGGGAGGGAGGCAGGCAGGGAGGCAGGCAGGGAGGCAGGCAGGGAGGCAGGCAGGGAGGCAGGCAGGGAGGCAGGCAGTGTCTGTCTGTTGAGGTTTTCACCTTGTTCTTCTCCTGCTGAAGTTCTAACTGGACGTCCATCAGTTTGGTTCTCAGCTCGTCATTGGCGGCCTGAAGGGCGTCCGTTCGCTCCGCCTTGGCCCGCCCTGCCGGAGCTCGTTTGGACATCTCTTACTCGAGTCTCGCCCGGTCGTCAGTCAGAGATCACAACATTTGTACCTGGAGAGCACAAACGCAGCGCTGTTTTCCACTGGCTTCGAACTCAACTTCAATCGGTACCGTAACTTACAACATCATAAACATAGAACTAGCTTGACTTATTCATTGAATAAATGCATTTGGTTCTTCAAAACTGCATCACGCAACATAGCGTGACCGAGACGGCCGTTATCCACCTGCGTGAAGTTATTTGGTGAAATGAATGAGATGTTTAAGACACCATCGTTCTGTCTCTATGTAGATGAAGGGAAATAATCGATTGCTGAAGGTCCAAAGGTGTTGTGATAAACAAATAAACATATTAGTGATTAGTGACATATTTGTGATAAACATATTAGGCAGGATAATCACATATGTTAACGTGACTGCCCACACTGTATTTATTTATGGTTATTTGTTAAATCGAGTACTGTTAGACATGAAATAGGAAGTGTTTAACATAAATGGAAGACGAAAGGGGTACTCACCATTGTAGCTCCTGCTGGTCAATGATACGAGCCTCTTCTTGCAGTGGAAAACATACAGCCAACAAACACCGTGGAACCTAAAGGAATGAAATTAAACATTAACATTTAGCCTAAACCAACATTCACAGATACAACGCAACGCAAACTACACAAACGTAAATCTTTTTAAACACAATGAGTTGTACTTACCGTGTACGCTCTAGACGGTCCACTTGCAAGCAGAAAATAAAGATATTTCTGTTGATAATCGTCGTGTTTGTATCCGGTGTCTCGCTCAAGGCCATTGCGCCCACAGATTTGAATTTTGGCGAGAGTTCAGCCTATTGACGTCATTTCCGCAGTGTAATACCCGCATATCTGAAACGGCAAAGTTAAGAGTAGAGTTAAATAAAGTTTTTAGTCAACGCAATAATTTACAACCGTTGACCAGTCGAAATAATCGTCGAAATTTGGCGTCTGTGGCTGGAAGCAGACGCCGAGTTCGACATTCCTCCCAAACGCCACACTCCCTCGCTTTTCAGGGCTAAAAAAAAAACAGTTGTAATTACCTTGTACGCTCTAGACGGTCAAGTTGCAAGCTGAAAACAAAAATATTTGCCTTGTAAGTCATCGTGTTACTAACCGCTGTGTCTTGTTTGCCAGAATTGCCGCTTTCCTACTTCCTGTTGCAAGCCACGCCCACGGATTATAATTTTGCCGTGAGTTCCGCCTATTGACGTCATGTCCGCGTCACATGACTGCGACGTAATATTATCTAAAACTGTTTGTGCGGTATTGTGTTGTTCTGTGCGGTATTGTGTTATTCTGTGCGGCGTCGTGTTGTTCTGTGCGGCGTCGTGTTGTTCAGTGCGACGTCGTGTTGTTCAGTGCGGCATGGTGTTGTTCAGTGCGGCATGGTGTTGTTCAGTGCGGCATGGTGTTGTTCAGTGCGGCATAATGTTGTTCAGTGCGGCATAATGTTGTTCAGTGCGGCATGGTGTTGTTCAGTGCGGCATGGTGTTGTTCAGTGCGGCATGGTGTTGTTCAGTGCGGCATAATGTTGTTCAGTAAGCCATAATGTTGTTCAGTGCGGCATGGTGTTGTTCAGTGCGGGATGGTGTTGTTCAGTGCAGGATGGTGTTCTTCAGTGCGGCATGGTGTTGTTCAATGCGGCATGGTGTTGTTCAGTGCGGGATGGTGTTGTTCAGTGCAGGATGGTGTTGTTCAGTGCGGCATGGTGTTGTTCAATGCGGCATGGTGTTGTTCAGTGCGGCATGGTGTTGTTCAGTGCGGCATGGTGTTGTTCAGTGCGGCATGGTGTTGTTCAGTGCGGAATGGTGTTGTTCAGTGCGGCATGGTGTTGTTCAGTGTGGGATGGTGTTGTTCAATGCGGGATCGTGTTGTTCAGTACGGGGTGGTGTTGTTCAGTGCAGGATGGTGTTGTTCAGTGCAGGATGGTGTTGTTCAGTGCGGCATGGTGTTGTTCAATGCAGGATCGTGTTGTTCAGTGCAGCATGGTGTTGTTCAGTGCAGCATGGTGTTGTTCAGTGCGGCATGGTGTTGTTCAATGCGGCATGGTGTTGTTCAGTGCGGGATGGTGTTGTTCAGTGCGGCATGGTGTTTTTCAGTGCGGCATAATGTTGTTCAGTGCAGCATGGTGTTGTTCAGTGCGGCATGGTGTTGTTCAGTGCGACATAATGTTGTTCAGTGCGGCATAATGTTGTTCAGTGCGGCATGGTGTTGTTCAGTGCGGCATGGTGTTGTTCAGTGCGGCATGGTGTTGTTCAGTGCGGCATGGTGTTGTTCAGTGCAGGATGGTGTTGTTCAGTGCAGGATGGTGTTGTTCAATGCGGCATGGTGTTGTTCAGTGCGGGATGGTGTTGTTCAGTGCAGCATGGTGTTGTTCAGTGCGGCATGGTGTTGTTCAGTGCGGAATGGTGTTGTTCAGTGCGGCATGGTGTTGTTCAGTGCGGCATGGTGTTGTTCAGTGCAGGATGGTGTTGTTCAATGCGGGATGGTGTTGTTCAGTGCGGGATGGTGTTGTTCAGTGCAGGATGGTGTTGTTCAGTGCGGCATGGTGTTGTTCAATGCGGCATGGTGTTGTTCAGTGCAGGATGGTGTTGTTCAGTGCGGCATGGTGTTGTTCAATGCGGCATGGTGTTGTTCAATGCGGCATGGTGTTGTTCAGTGCGGCATGGTGTTGTTCAGTGCGGCATGGTGTTGTTCAGTGCAGCGTAATGTTGTTCAGTGCGGCATGGTGTTGTTCAGTGCGGCATGGTGTTGTTCAATGCGGCATGGTGTTGTTCAGTGCAGGATGGCGTTGTTCAGTGCGGCATGGTGTTGCTCAGTGCGGCATGGTGTTGTTCAGTGCGGGATGGTGTTGTTCAGTGCGGCATGGTGTTGTTCAGTGCGGCATGGTGTTGTTCAGTGCGGCATGGTGTTGTTCAGTGCGGCATAATGTTGTTCAGTGCGCCATAATGTTGTTCAGTGCGGCATGGTGTTGTTCAGTGCGGGATGGTGTTGTTCAGTGCGGCATGGTGTTGTTCAGTGCGGCATGGTGTTGTTCAATGCGGGATCGTGTTGTTCAGTGCGGCATGGTGTTGTTCAGTGCGGCATGGTGTTGTTCAGTGCGGCATGGTGTTGTTCAGTGCGGCATGGTATTGTTCAGTGCGGCATAATGTTGTTCAGTGCGGCATAATGTTGTTCAGTGCGGGATGGTGTTGTTCATTGCGGCATGGTGTTGTTCAGTGCGGCATGGTGTTGTTCAGTGCGGCATGGTGTTGTTCAGTGCGGGATGGTGTTGTTCAGTGCAGGATGGTGTTGTTCAGTGCGGCATGGTGTTGTTCAATGCGGCATGGTGTTGTTCAGTTCGGGATGGTGTTGTTCAGTGCGGCATGGTGTTGTTCAGTGCGGCATAATGTTTTTCAGTGCGGCATGTTGTTGTTCAGTGCGGCATGGTGTTGTTCAGTGCAGCATAATGTTGTTCAGTGCGGCATGGTGTTGTTCAGTGCGGAATGGTGTTGTTCAGTGCGGCATGGTGTTGTTCAGTGCGGCATGGTGTTGTTCAGTGCGGCATGGTGTTGTTCAGTGCGGCATGGTGTTCAATGCGGGATCGTGTTGTTCAGTGCGGCATGGTGTTGTTCAGTGCGGCATGGTGTTGTTCAGTGCGGCATGGTGTTGTTCAGTGCGGCATGGTGTTGTTCAGTGCGGCATGGTGTTGTTCATTTCGGCATAATGTTGTTCAGTGCGGCATAATGTTGTTTAGTGCGGCATGGTGTTGTTCAGTGCGGGATGGTGTTGTTCAGTGCGTTATAATGTTGTTCAGTGCGGCATGGTGTTGTTCAGTGCGGCATGGTGTTGTTCAGTGCGGGATGGTGTTGTTCAGTGCAGGATGGTGTTGTTCAGTGCGGCATGGTGTTGTTCAGTGCGGCATAATGTTGTTCAGTGCGGCATAATGTTGTTCAGTGCGGGATGGTGTTGTTCAGTGCGGGATGGTGTTGTTCAGTGCGGCATGGTGTTCAATGCGGAATGGTGTTGTTCAGTGCAGGATGGTGTTGTTCAGTGCGGCATGGTGTTGTTCAGTGCGGCATAATGTTGTTCAGTGCGGCATGGTGTTGTTCAGTGCGGCATGGTGTTGTTCAGTGCGGCATGGTGTTGTTCAGTGCGGCATGGTGTTGTTCAGTGCGGCATGGTGTTGTTCAGTGCGGCATGGTGTTGTTCAGTGCGGCATAATGTTCAGTGCGGCATAATGTTGTTCAGTGCGGCATAATGTTGTTCAGTGCGGCATGGTGTTGTTCAGTGCGGGATGGTGTTGTTCAGTGCAGGATGGTGTTGTTCAGTGCGGCATGGTGTTCAGTGCGGGATGGTGTCTTTCAGTGCGGCATGGTGTCGTTCAGTGCGGCATGGTGTCTTTCAGTGCGGCATGGTGTCGTTCAGTGAGGCATGGTGTTGTTCAGTGCGGCATGGTGTTGTTTAGTGCGGCATGGTGTTGTTTAGTGCGGCATGGTGTTGTTCAGTGCGGGATGGTGTTGTTCAGTGTGGCATGGTGTTCAGTGCGGCATGGTGTTGTTCAGTGCGGTATCGTGTTGTTCAGTGCGGTATCGTGTTTCTCAGTGCGGTATCGTGTTGTTCAGTGCAGTATCGTTGTGTTGTTCGTATTGTGTTGTGTTGTTCGTAATGTGTTGTGTTGTTCGTATTGTGTTGTGTTGTTCGTATTGTGTTGTGTTGTTCGTATTGTGTTGTGTTGTTCATATTGTGTTGTTCATATTGTGTTGAGTTGTTCGTATTGTGTTGTGTTGTTCGTATTGTGTTGCCTTTAACACTTAGCCTCTAACACTTAGCCTCTAACACTTAGCCTCTAGCATCTAGAAAGTAAATAAATAAGAAGGAAGGACTCACCGGTGACGTCTTCGCCCACGTCCAAGCGTTGTACTTTGTATTTTCATCCTTCTGACAGTGGAAAACATAGCCAACAAACACCGTGGAACCTAAACGAATGAAAGAAAACTATCATTTGGCCACAACCAACATTCACAGATACAACACAATGTGACGTGCGGGGTTGAGGTTAAAGGTTGAGTGAAGGGCCCTCGTTTTAAACTACTTTTTTGAAAAGGATTGGGAACAAGTAAGACGTATTTAATTTATTTAATGGGAAGTAGTAAGAGCTATTGAATTTAATCTATGTATTATATTCTATTGTATTGTATTCTGTTGTATTCTTTTGGATTGTATTCACACTAACCCCACTAAAACTTCAGCCCACAAAAACTCGCCTCTGGCGCCTAGCCTCTGGCACTTAGCCTCTAACACTTAGCCTTTAACACTTAGCCTTTAACACTTAGCCTTTAACACTTAGCCTTTAACACTTAGCCTTTAACACTTAGCCTAGAAGGTGAATAAATAGGGTTAAAGGTTGAGTGAAGGGCCCTCGTTTTAAACTACTGTTTTGAAAAGGAGTGGGAACAAGTAAGACGTATTTAATTTATTTAATGGGAAGTAGTAAGACTTATTAAATTTATTTAATCTACTTTTCTTCCCAGGCAAAATTTGATGTGCTGCGATTCCAAATTTCCAAAGTGAATGAAGGAATGAAGTCCTTTAAATTATGATTTTGTATAAATACTAGGCATTAACACAAAATCGACGGCACAAAATGGGCAGACTTTACTTGTTTGAAAAGGACTGGTTACAAGACAGACTTTTTTAATTTATTTAATGGGAAGAAGACTTATTTAGTTTAATTGATCTATTTTTGTTCCCTGGCAAAATTCGATTTGCTGCAATTCCAAATTTCCAAAGTGAATGAAGGCAAGAAGTCGTTTAAATTATGATTTTGTTTAAATACTAGGCATGGACACAAAATCTACGGCACAAAATGGGCAGACTTTACTTGTTTGAAGAGGACTGGTTACAAGACAGACTTTTCTGATTTATTTATTGGGAAGAAGACTTATTTAGTTTATTTAATCTATTTTTGTTCCCTGGCCAAATTGGATTTGCTGAAACTGTATTTTGCCAAATCTTGCCTTGAGACCTGATAGGAAGTATTAAACGCTTAGTTAAATCAATACAAGTTGGTAGTAAGAGCGAGTAATGTTGGTTGAACCGATGAATGAAGGTTGAAAGCAATTTAAATTATGACTTTGTATAAATACTAGATATTAACAGAACATCTACTGCGCGAAATGGGCAGAGTTTACTTGTTTGAGAAGGAGTGGCTTATTCAAAACTAAGATTTATTTAATCTGTTTGTTCCCAGGCAAAATTGGATGTGATGCAATTCCAAATTTCACCACATGATGGTGCCCAATTTCGACTTCATAGGACATATTAAACACTTAGCTTGTTATTATGTTCAAGGTAATCAGATTTGTTTATTATTCTAATGGCCTCTTCAAAACTATTCTGGATTACTACTTTGGATCTATTCTACATTACTTGGCAACAACATACTCTGTAACAGATTAGGCAGTATAATCATATATGTTAACTTGAGAGTGCCCACACTCAATCTACTTATCGTGATGTGTTAAATCAATTACTGTTAGACATTATTTGTCTGATAATCTACCAAATCTTTGAATTGAAGAATTTGTGATTTAATTAATAGCTTGTTCAGGGTAATCAGACTTGTATATAATTCTAATGGGATTCTTTTGAAAACTATTCTGAATTACAACTTTGGATCTTATATTACTTTGCAACAATCTACTCGGTGACAGATTAGGCAGTATAATCACATATGTTAACTTCAGTGCCCACACTGTATTTATTTATGGTTATTTGTTAAATCAAGTACTGTTAGACATGAAATAGGAAGTGTTTAACATAAATGTTATGGCTACTCACCATTGTAGCTCGCTCCTGGTCAATGATACGAGCCTCTTCTTGCAGTGGAAAACTTGCAGCCAACAAACACCGTGGAACCTAAAGGAATGAAATTAAACATTAACATTTCGCCTCGACCAATTTTCACACGTACAACGCAACGCGGCTACACTTCTGCTATTACAAACGTAAATCTCCTTAAACACAATGAGTGTTACTTACCGTGTACGCTCTAGGCAAAATTGGATGTGATGCAATTCCAAATCTATCTGAAACGGCAGTTAAAAGTAGAGTTACATCAAGTTTTCTTTTTTAATCAACACAATCATTTACAACCGTTGACCAGAAAGAATCGTCGAAATTCGACGTCCCCCACAAACGCCACGCTCACTCGCTTTTCAGGGCAACAAAAGTACTTCTTTTTAAAAACGATGAGTTGTACTTACCGTGTACGCTCTGGACGGTCCAGTTGCAAGCAGAAAATAAAAATATTTCTCTTGTTAGTCGTATGTTACCATCCGCTGTGTCTTTGTCAACATCACCGCCGTTTTCCTACTTCCTGCTGCGAGCCACGCCCACGGATTTAAATTTGGGCGGAAGCTCTTTCCATTGGCGTCGTTTTCGCGTATAGCAAATCCGATTGGTTGGGAAGGGGGCACGGTTATGCAGCCGAGGGGTCCTGTGATCGGTGGGATGTAAAGTAGGCGTCGACGTCACGTCCGCGTCACGTGACCACGACGTGGCAGACGTCATATAGCAACCGCTGTTTTGTTTAGTAGACTTACAGTTGTTATGCATTGACATAATGGCGCACACTCCAAATAGATTTAAATAAATTAAATAATTCTTCTGCCCACTCCCTTTTAAACAAGTTAACTCTCCCCGCGGATTTGAATTCCGGCGGAAGTTCTGCCCATCACGTGACGTCTGTCACGTGACCACACGCGGCAGATGTCATATAGCAACCGCTGTTTTGTTTAGTAGATTTACAGTTGTTATGCATTGGCATAATGGTGTGCACTCAAAATAGATTTAAATAAATTAAATATTTCTTCTGCCCACTCCCTTTTAAACAAGTTAACTCTGCCCACGTCCATTGACGTCTTGTCTGCGTCACGTGACCACGACGTAGCGACGTCATATAGTAACCGCTGTTTTGATCAGTAGACTTACAGTTATTATGCGTTAACATAATGGCGCACTGGTTAGCATGGCCACCTCTTAAGCATGATGTTGCGGGTTCGACGCCTGATCAATGTTAGCATGGAGTGAGCTGAAGTGCATGGCGCTGAAGATTTGAATCTTTGAAATGCGCTGAGGTCTGACATATCAGGCAGAATGGTTTGCCATCACGTTCAACAAAAAATAGAAACTTTCCCACTCTGATTAAAACGTCCTGTGTTCATCTACGTATTTTTGTTTTGCTGTGCATCTTTTCCCTGCCATTTCGAGAGCCCAATTGACACTCATAGTTTAAAGAAATGTGTTTGCCCATCCTACTTTGTGGAATTTCACCACATGCGCTTTTGACCAAAATACCAAATTGAACTCAAGTGAAGCCAACACGCACAACCCCCCCCCCCCCACACACACACACACACACACACACACAAATGTTGATATGAACATAAAAGAGCCGCATGCGGTTCGGGAGTTGCGGCTTGGCCAAACCTGTACTATACAACTTTATTTGTATAAAATTTTCACAACAGCTGTCACACAAACAAAGCGGGAAAAACCGAAGACGTGCGTGTTCCGCCCACGCTGGATTTATTTGCACCTTTGAAAAGACACCGTATTGCCGCAGATGTGGCAAAGAGTACTTTTGGGCATCTGAGGAAGGATGTCCAAAGCATCACGTCACCTGCTCTGGTAGGCATGGTGGTGGGACGTTGAGGTCAACCGCTTTGGGGTTGGCTGAATCTTTGATCGCAGGATGCCACACACTTGAAGACAGAAGCAGAAAAGCAGAGCTAAATGCAAAATGTACTCACCGGTGACTCCAATTTTTTTCCCCCCTGAAGAAACAGCTGGACGGGTGGCCCCGGCTGGCCAGTGGGACTCTTGTTATTCTGACCCTTTTTAGTGCGCGTTTGGGGCAACAACCGTTTTTTGTGGCGCTCTCTTCTGGTTCAAAAGTGCCCTGCATGTGAATTTGCTTTTCCTGCCTTCTGATTGGATGAGCGCCGGTGTGACGCGGTGCCTCTGTCACCGTGGCGGGGGGTATACGTTGGCATCGGAGCGTCTGCCAACGTCTGAGACCGGCTGGCAGTGTATCGGAGGTGTCGAGTGCGGTGCCGCTGGAGCTCACTCACCAGCTGGTGTTAGGGCCACAGAATGAAGGCCAAGGAGAAGAATAGAAAGAGAAACAGAAACTTCTCCTCCAATTGTTTGATTTGTCTCTTCTGAGCTTCGATGAATTCTTTCAGCTCTTTGTTCCTCTAGGACGGACAAATGGAAAGTGGCATTCAAAAGCCAGTAAGCGTGCAAGTAAGTGCCGGGCTGGCTTTGGGCCCTTACCTGTTGCGCGCTGTGCAGCAGATCCATTCTCTCTTGGAGGATGCAAGCGTCGCGCTCCCTCAACTCGCACATCAGGGCTCGCTTCCATTGGTCCACGGCGCTCCTAAGCTCTTCTCTCTGATCCGCCGTCAGCACGTCATTCACGCCAGCGTGGCTGGCTTTTTCGCCGTCCGTGGCGGGGCAGTCCCGCTGCGGTAGCGCCTCGTACAACATGGCCTCCAGCTCCAGGATCCTCTGGGCCGCAATCCTCGTCCATCAGTGGTCCGGCGGGAGATTTGAGGGCGGCTTACCTTATGAGCCTGGTCCATGGAACACTTCCTGAAGTCCAACTCTTCATCCAGGTAGCCCTTCTGCTTGCAGAACATATCCTAGCACAGCTCAAGGTCAGAATTGTTGGGGCACATTGCCGGTTCCCCTTGGCTGATGTCGCGTGTCTGTCTACCTTCTCACTTTCAATGTCCAACATCTTCTGTTGAAGTGCTGACTTGGTCACTTTGATGTATTCTAACCACTGAGGAAAGGCTGCTGTCACATAAGCAGAATGCGAGAGCGTGCGTGGACGTGCGCGTTACCTTCTCGGCTAGGGTGAGAAGGGTCCTGGCGTGAATCACGACCACCTGCTCCTCGTTGGTGAGATTCTGCAAGAGCCCAAAGGCACAGCGTCAACAAGCTTCTTTCAGCGCAAAGCCTTCCAAAAGTCACATTTGAGCCGCCGAGTCTCGTGGAGTGCGAACATAAGGAGTTCGACATACACTTACGGCGTTATAGCCCAGGATGTCCAGCTTCTTCATCAGATCACTGATGACGATGTCCGGGGGAAAGGCGCAAGGAGCAATGTAAGGTGTTCTGGGACCTCGGGTTAAGGTTAGGGTTGCGAGGGACGCCTTACGTACGCTCACGCCCTCGGCCTCGCAGTAGATCTGCAAAGGGCTGAGGCCGTCTGGGAAACGGACTTGCAGAAACTTCAAGACGGGGGAGCGCCACTCCCTCTCCTGAAAGGCAGAGGCATGCATCCGTCCGTCCGTCCGTCCGTCCGTCCGTCCGTCCGTCACATCTCTGGCCTCAACACGCTTGTGCGAGTCTTCCCACCTCCAGCTCCAGGATGCGGAACTCAAGCAGTTCGTTTTGGTCTCGGATATCCTGGATGTGCTCTTTCAGACGCGCTTCTTCCGCCTCCATCCGCCTGACCTGAAAAGACAGTCAGACCTCATCTGCGGGGCTTCACGACGGGTGTGACGCCAAGCGACTCCGCCCAGCGCCTTTCTTTCCGTCACCTTTTCGGCCAACTGCTGATTGCTCTGACGCAGCAGCTGCTTCTCCTCCACCCACTTGACATTCTAGAAGAGACAAACGCGTGGACAGCTTTGGAATGTTGTGTCATTTTCATCCACAAATTCTTTGGTTGACTGGAAAATGACATTTGCTTTTCTCCGCATTTTCCCAGCCACGTTCGGGGGGGGGGGGGATTGGTCCAGTAATGCCAGACGGATGAGTGACTGAAGAATGTAGCTATTTTGTCTGAGAAAAAGGTGTGCTCATTGATGAGCTTACCTGTCCTTGTTGCTTCAGCGCTGACTCCAGATCTGCTACTCTGCTTTGATAGTGACCCATTTCTACCATCAGCTTTTCTCTGGTCTGAAAGGAGGAGGAGGGAGGTTCCTCCTCCTCCTTTCAGACCAGAGAACACCCGAGGCTGGGTGAGAACGGGGAGGCTGCGACCCGGCCGGGGGTTGCGGGAAGGGGCGCCACCTTGATCTCCTTCTCGGCGTCGTAGTCCCCTTCGCTGGTCTGGGCTAGCAGAGCGTAGGCTCGTTGCAGCGCTTGATATTCTTGCGTCAGCTGGCGGTAGCGAAGCTCCGCCTCTTCATGCACACACCAATGCAACACAGCACTAGTACCAGAATCAGTCAGACCGGCGACAAAGCACCCGCGACGCAAAGACGAGTCCGATTCCAGGCTGAAGAGGAATGTTTGGTGCCAATACGCTGGCAGAAATGGCGGGCTACCTCTTCGGGTTCCGTGTCGGGGGTTCTGTCGGTGTGAAAAGACAAGGACGATCCGTCCGGGTCCACCAACACGTCTTCGTCGTAGCCGTAAAATGTTTCGATGACCTGCGGGCGCGGAAGCAAACATCTCTCTGAACAAACTGAAGCGACACCTCACGATGAATCGACGAGAGGAACGATAGCGAGAAAAAGGCCATTTCATCTTGCGCAACACCAAGCAGCCGCAAACAAACAGACTCACCTTGCAGGACCTCACGCTTTGTTCCTCCTCAGAGATTCTCGACGTCGGTATCGTAGCAGCAAATCTCTCTCCTGTCGACACAAATAATCCGCCTTTGAGATTCTTTGGATGCAAAGGGAACGAACGGCTCCGGCGCAGAAACAAACGCGACTCACAATGACATTTCTGACATGAGCTCCTGTCTCCAGAGCCTGAAAAACACGTCACCGGCGATGATTGGAGGGACGCTCGTCTTTTCCAAAAGTGACAACTACAGGGTGTGTCAGGGTTTTCCAGATTATCTTTATCGTATCATTGTGTTGCTTTGACTTTGACTGCGACCTGTAATAAATAATATTATTTATCCCTTATTTATCCCTATCGCTTATCCCTTCCTACACAAAGTCGTAAAACACCCCTTGCTATGTTTTGACTAGAGGTCAAGGGCTTCCTCTATTCAATCCACTCTTACACCCACCCTGTTTCTCTTAATTAAAATGCTCGTGCAGGAGCCGAGAGTCAGACTTCATTCGTACAACGGATGGACTCTCCACCTGCAGGTGTCCAAAAGAACTTACTTGTCTCCCGTGTGGTTCTTGCAAAATAAGTTGGAGCGAGCGCAACTCTAACAGGGTGCATTTTGCCACTAGCTGCCTACGGACAATGACGTCGCGCTCGCGGCTCATGGTTGACGGGCTGAGCAGCCGGGCAAGTCCGTCGTTTTCAGCGCACAGCGAGTGGCAAAGGCGCTGACAAAACGGGAGCTTTGAGCTGCTGAAAACGGCAAAACAAGTCTAAAGCGTGTTCAAACGCGTGCGCACAATGCTCCTGCTTGAAAGGTCGGAATTTAAGGGGCCAATTTTTTGGATGGCGGCCGCCGGCCAAGCTTTGGACGGAAAAGGTTTCCTGGCGACAGCGAGCGAGCGCGGCGCTGCCGTACGTGCACCGAGTCGCCTGCCTGAAGACCTTGGACAAGTCGTCGATGATGTGCCGCTGCTCCACAACTTGAAGGAACTCCATTTCACCGTCCTGCTGGCCGCAACCGCGGTCCAGGTCATTGAGCGAACTAGGCCTTCTCTGTGGAACACAAATGCAGTGGACTCTGTTGGCACGCCGCCGTTGTCCGCGTCGACTTACCAAGCTTGCCATCTCCTCGTTCTCCTGGGTGACAAAGCCCACTTTGTTTTCAAGGCGACACAGCACCAGCGAGAGTTCTTCATTCTTCCTGCTCAGGCGTTTGTTTTTGTACAGGAGTGGCAGAAACTGGCTTTCTGTTTCTCTCAGTCGCTTTAGCTGCAAGCATGAAGTGCGGGATGTGAAAGACGCACAACACGCGGGCCAGAACGTATCCATTCCTTTTGCATCGGTTTGAACGGAATCGTGGCTTTGGCTCCCAATAAAAGACATCTACCAGGCAACCGACTCGCCGCGCCGCTCAACTAATAAGCAAGCGCAATGGGTGCCTCGCTGGATGGCGCGCATCAAACGTAGCGCAAACCTTCAAGCGTGCCGTCAATAAATTACCAGTTCATTGCGCTCTTCAGAAAGCAGGGCGTTTCGATCCTCCAGTTTCCTGATGACTGCGCTGAGCTCAGCGATTTTCAGATGAAACCGTCGCGTGTCCCGATCCTCCTGAGACTGAAAACGCCCCGCAACACACACACACAAGCACTCGTTCAAAGTTCAAAACTGTTTTTGTGCTACCTTCCTCCAGCAACGAACTAAGTCATGCGTACTGCAAGTGTGTGATGAGGTGGCTTACGCAATGAAGAGGATTGCTAGTAGCGGCGTTGACCCCACTTCCAGGGTAGTTTAGGCCCGCCCTTTGGGAATCCCTCAGGGCAGCGATCTGCTGCTCGGCAGCCTGAGTCTGCAGCTGAAGGCGGTGGACGTGGCCGGCCCCAGGGCTTCATCCAAAACACTAACCGCTCTGTCTTTCAGCTTGATCTCATCCGTCTGGATGTACAAACGGGGAGCGCTCAGGCAGGCGGGCAAACTCATTTGCCAGAATTGTGACAAAAACAAAGAGAGCAACCGGCCAATTTTTTTCTTGAATCGACTAGAACACCTTTGCTGTGACAAAAGCGAAGCGAGCAACCGGACATTTTCTTCTTGTGAAATAGAATAGAATAGAATGCCTTAGGTGTCATTGCACTGCAGGTATACAACGAAATTGGGAACATAGCCACGCACCGCGCATCTGATCAGTCCTACCAGTCGGCGGATCTCCCTCTCGCAGTCTCTCTTGGTTCGGCTCAGCTCCTCCCGATGCTGGTGATGAGCCGATCGGAGCTCGGCCGCTCGGGACTGCCAGGCCTGCTGGGCCGCTGCCAGGGCTTCTTCCGCGCTCCTGGTGGAGGCGACACCGCTCGGTCTCCCGACACCGCCGCGTCTCCCGACACCGCCGCGTCTCCTCCACCTCCGCCAGCAAAGCGCCCCCCCTCCTCACCTGAGCAGACATTGCGCCACACCGGGCCGTTGAGACCGCAACGGAGCGCCGCGACGCTTACTGGGGACAAGCTACACAATACGGTAGCGGCCGCATCGAAGCCCGACGTGGCGTGCGGATAGTCAGACACGGATAGAGCGGATCACCTTGTCCATGGAGCCGTCCCTCAGGCTGAGGACCAAGGCATTCAGTCGCTGGATCTCTCCATCTTTGATTTTGATCACTCTCATCAGCTCCATTTCATGCTGCCGCAGTAATGCCTCCCTGGTAATGGCTAACTCTTTCTGCTTCTCCTCATGGAGTTTGCTTTTGAGTTCCGTCATGGCGGCGGTGGCACGGTGGTGCTCCGCCCGCAGGTCCTGACTTCTCTCTCTCTCCAGACAGCTGACCTGACATGACTTAGACTTAGACTTAGACAAACTTTATTGTCATCTTGTCTGCACATGGTGCATACAAAACGAAATTCCGTTGCATACGTCTTACAACAAAGTAGTGATATTGCAGTTGAATAGAAGTAACATATCCTATGAAAATATATATATATACATATACTATATATATATATATATATATATATATATATTAAAAATAAGTATAAAGTGCAGCAGTGATAATTATGCAATAGTGCAAGTAGGCAAAACAGTATTCAAGAGTGTGCAGAGGAATGCTAAACCATGTATTAAACTTCTATTTAAAGGGTTTATGCAAGTTCAGTAAAGTTGGTAGTGCGAGATAGTGCAAGATAGAGGTCCGTAGTGTCATAAAGTACAGTTCTGTGAATGTGTGATGCAGAGTTCAGTTTAGAGCTCAACAGTTCTAGTGTTCAACAGTCTGATGACAGCAGGGAAAAAGCTGTTGCAGAACCTGGTGGACCTGCAGCGGATGCTGCAAACCTCTTCCCAGAGGGCAGCAGGGAGAACAGTCCATGGTGGGGGTGTGATGGGTCATTGATGATGTTACGGGCACGGGACATGCAGCGCTGCGATGAAATGTCCTGAATGGAGGGAAGAGGAGCCCCTATGATCCTCTCTGCTGTCCTCACCACTCTCCTCACGTTCTTCCAATCGGAGGCGGTGCAGCCTCCACACCACACAGAGAGACAGCTTGTCAGAATGCTCTCTATGGTGCTCCTGTAGAACGTCCTCATGATGGGTGGGGGCAGGTGGGCTCTCCTCATCCTCCGCAGGAAGTACAAGCGCTTCTGTGCCCTCTTGACCAGTGCCGTAGTGTTCATAGTCCAGGTGAGGTCTTCTGTGATGTGGACCCCCAGGAATTTGGTGCTGCTGACCACCTCCACAGCTGAGCTGTTGATGATCAGTGGAGCGTGGTGAGGCTGTTTTTTCCTGAAGTCGACGATGATCTCCTTCATCTTCTCCTCATTCAGGATCAGGCTGTTTTCTCTGCACCAGCCCACCAGCTGCTCCACCTCCTCTCTGTAGTCCAGGTCGTTGTTGTCTCTGATGAGCCCCACCTCCGTTGTGTCGTCTGCTGACTTCACGATGTGATTGGTGGTGAACCTGAGGACGCAGTCGTGTGTCATCAGGGTGCACAGCAGGGGGCTCAGGACGCAGCCCTGAAGGGAGCCTGTGCTGAGGGTGATGACATCAGAGGTGTTCTGTCCGACCCGGACTGACTGAGGTCTGTTGGTGAGGAAGTCTAGCAGCCAGTTGCGAAGGGGGGTGTTGAAGCCCAGGTGTTCCAATTTTCCTACCAGATGCTGTGGGATGATGGTGTTAAACGCTGAGCTGAAGTCCAGGAACAGCCTCCGCACATGGGTGTTCTTCTCCTCCAGGTGAGCCAGGCTCAGGTGAAGAACGGAGGAGATGGCTTCCTGAGTGGAGCGGTTTTGCCGGTCGGCAAACTGGAACGGGTCAAATAATAGGGGGAGTCTGGAAACGATGTGACCTTTAAGCAGCCTTTCGAAGCACTTCATCATAACCGGAGTCAGTGCAACAGGCCGGTAATCATTAAATGAGGTGATTTGAGGTTTCTTCGGCACCGGAATGATGGAGGCAGTCTTAAAGCACGCCGGCACTGTGGCTTGGCCCAGCGAGGTGTTAAAAATGTCTGTGATGACCCCAGCCAGATGACTTGCACATTCCCTGAACACACGCCCAGGAATGTTGTCGGGGCCAGGGGCCTTACAGGGGTTGACTCTCCTCAGGGTCTTCAACACATCGGCGGAGTCAAGGCAGAGTACCTCCTCTTCCTGATGGGGGACAGTTTTAACTGCTGGAGTGCCGTTTAGTGCCTCGAACCTCCCAAAGAAGTTATTTAGACCATTTAGAAAGTCAGCATCAACTACACCCACCGGGGGGGGGGGGAGGGTGAGTTGTAGTCTGTAATCGCCCGTATGCCTTGCCACATACTCCTGATGTTTTTGACGTCGTGGAAACGATCCTGAAATTTTCGACTGCGGTCTCGCTTCGCTATCCTGATGGCACGGTTCAAGTTGGCTCTCGCTGTCCTCAGTGTCTCCTTGGCGCCAGACTTGAAGGCAGAGTTCCGCGCTCGTAGCGTTTGACGTACCTCCTCAGTCATCCAGGGTCGTTGGTTGCCCCGGGTGATGATATTCTTAGTGGTGCTGACGTCCTCGGTGCATTTGTTGATGTAGGCTGACACAGTCATGGCACACGCATGTCTAATCTACATCGGGAAAACTGGGAGGGAGGGAGGCAGGCAGGGAGGCAGGCAGGGAGGCAGGCAGGGAGGCAGGCAGGGAGGCAGGCAGTGTCTGTCTGTTGAGGTTTTCACCTTGTTCTTCTCCTGCTGAAGTTCTAACTGGACGTCCATCAGTTTGGTTCTCAGCTCGTCATTGGCGGCCTGAAGGGCGTCCGTTCGCTCCGCCTTGGCCCGCCCTGCCGGAGCTCGTTTGGACATCTCTTACTCGAGTCTCGCCCGGTCGTCAGTCAGAGATCACAACATTTGTACCTGGAGAGCACAAACGCAGCGCTGTTTTCCACTGGCTTCGAACTCAACTTCAATCGGTACCGTAACTTACAACATCATAAACATAGAACTAGCTTGACTTATTCATTGAATAAATGCATTTGGTTCTTCAAAACTGCATCACGCAACATAGCGTGACCGAGACGGCCGTTATCCACCTGTGTGAAGTTATTTGGTGAAATGAATGAGATGTTTAAGACACCATCGTTCTGTCTCTATGTAGATGAAGGGAAATAATCGATTGCTGAAGGTCCAAGGTAGTTCAAGATGGCGGCGCGTGCACACGCAGCGGCCACTCTCTGTCCCGTCAGTACGGTGATTTGTTCGTCTTATGAGTGTTCGTCCGACAGTCTTGTGTGTTCGTCTCGTCCGTGCTACAAGTACAGCAGGCAGGTTCTGCTTGACATCGGCAGAAGTGGGTTTTGCGGCGTTCTGGACTTTGAAGCGTCGACATTAAAGGCGCTCGGACTGCTACGTCCTGAAACGTCGCCGACCACACCCGCTATTCCTTCCCCGGTTGGGAGCCGTCGGAAACGGTGTGCGAGGAGGCAAAAGAGGGGCAAGCGCGGAGGCGTCCGGGCCAGGCTGGCGGCCAACCCAGCGCGACCGGCGGTGCCCTCCATTCTTCTGGCGAATGTTCGATCGCTGGACAACAAAATGGATTACGTTCGCCTGCTGAGGTCTACGAACCGGACGGTGCGGAACTGCTGTGTGCTCGTGTTCACCGAGACCTGGTTGAGTGACAACATTCCGGACTCTGCAGTGCACCTGGAGCGGCTAGCGTGCTATCGGGCGGACCGTGCCATTGTACGAGGGGGAAAGTCGCGTGGAGGTGGAATATGCGTCTACATCCGAGAAGAATGGTGCCGGGACTCTGTGGTGGTGTGTAAGCACTGCTCGCCGCTTGTGGAGTTTGTGATCATTAAGTGCCGTCCTTTTTATCTGCCGAGGGAATTTACCGCGATTCTGCTAGTCGCGGTATACATCCCGCCTTCCAACATCGAAGGAGATAAGATCGCGGCGCTTGGTGAACTGTACCAGGCTGTCAGTGAACAGCAAACAGCGCACCCTGACGGTTTCACCATCTTCGCTGGAGACTTCAATCATGCCAACCTGAAGTCTGTTTTCCCGAGGCTTCACCAGCATGTTCCCTTTCCGACACGTGGAGACATCTTCCTGGACCTAGTCTACTCGGCGCAAAAGGGAGCTTTCAAAGCCACCCCCCTCCCCCATCTGGGGCTTTCTGACCATCTCACCGTTTTGCTTTTGCCCGCATACAGACAATTGGTAAAGGCATCCAGGCCGGTTCGGAGGCAGGTTCGAGTGTGGCCTGAGGGTGCCTCCGATGCACTTCGTGACTGCTTCGACACCACTGACTGGGACTTATTTAAGCAGGCAGCCACCTACAACGATTGGACGGACATAGAGGAGTATACTGACTCTGTTACCTCTTACATCACAAAGTGCATCGATGATGTGACTTGCTCAAAATCCGTCGTCACTCGCGCGAACTGGAAGCCGTGGCTGACGGGGGCTGTCCTCAGACTGTTGAGGGCCAGGGACAAGGCTTTCAGAGCGGGGGATGAGGCTGGCTTGAGGACAGCGAGGGCCGACCTGTCCCGAGGCATCAAAGAAGCAAAGAAGGCGTTCTCGTGCAAGGTCTCCACCCACTTCAAGGACAGCAAGGACGCACGTAGCCTTTGGCGGGGCATTCAGACCATCACGGACTACAAGCCCGAGCCGAGGAGCTGTGAGGGCGACGTCCGTCTGCTGAACGATCTGAACCGCTTCTTTGCTCGCTTCGACGCCCAGAACAGCACTTGCCCACTGAAGTCCACTCCCCCCCTGCACGAGCAGCCCCTGCGCCTCTCTGCCGACGGTGTGAGGAGGGCGCTTGCCGCTATTGACACCCGTAAGGCGGCGGGCCCTGACAACATCCCGGGTCGAGCGCTGAAGGACTGTGCTGGGGAGCTGTCGGGTGTCTTCACGGACATCTTTAACGTTTCCCTGCAGCAGGCCATCGTCCCCTCGTGTTTCAAGGCTGCCACCATCGTTCCTGTGCCAAAGAAACCTGCACCGTCCTGCTTCAATGACTACCGCCCTGTGGCACTGACGCCCATCATCATGAAGTGCTTTGAGCGGCTGGTCATGGAGCACATCAAGTCCGTTCTCCCCCCCACCATTGACCCTTTCCAGTTTGCGTACCGTGCCAAGCGGTCCTCTGAGGACGCCATCTGCTCTGCCCTCCACTCGGCCCTCACCCACCTGGAGAGAAAGGACTCATATGTGAGGTTGCTGTTTGTGGACTTCAGCTCTGCCTTCAACACCATTGTGCCGCAGCGACTCATCTGCAAACTCGACGAGCTGGGCCTCAGTACCTCCCTCTGCAACTGGATACTGGACTTCCTCTGTCAGAGGCCTCAGGTGGTGCGTGTTGGCGACAAAATCTCCGCCAGCATCACGCTGAGCACGGGAGCCCCCCAGGGCTGCGTGCTCAGTCCATTGCTCTTCCCCCCGCTGACGCATGACTGCACTGCGACCTACAGCGACAACCGCATAGTGAAGTTTGCTGACGACACGACTCTGGTGGGTCTCATCACGAAGGGCGACGAGACTCGGTACAGGTCGGAAGTTGACCTTCTGACCACGTGGTGCAGGGACAACAACCTCCTGCTGAACGTCGATAAGACCAAGGAAATGATTGTTGACTTCCGGAAGGGTCACACAACACACCTGCCGCTGATCATCGACGGTGCTGTGGTGGAGAGGGTGAGCTGCACCAAGTTCCTGGGGGTGCACATCAGTGAGGACCTCTCCTGGTCCGAAAACACCTCGTCACTGGCAAAGAAGGCTCAGCGCCGCTTGTACTTCCTGCGGAAGCTCAGGCGTGCATGTGCTCCTCAGGCAGTCCTGTCTACATTTTACCGTGGCACCATTGAGAGCGTCCTCACCAGTTGCATCGCTGTCTGGGGTGGTAACTGCACTGAACAGAACTTGAAGGCCCTGCAGCGCATTGTGAATACGGCTGGTAAGATTATTGGTGCTTCGCTACCCTCCCTGAAGGACATTTACACCTCCCATGTCGCCCGCAAGGCAACCTCGATTGCCAGAGATGTGAGTCACCCGGCTCACTCTTTGTTTGACCTTCTGCCCTCTGGGAAGAGGTACAGGAGCCTGCGCTCCCGCACCACCAGACTCGCAAACAGCTTCTTTCTCCAGGCTGTTAGGGCCCTGAACTCGCTACCCCCTTCTGCGTAGCGTGCGGCACTGTTGCGCTACTTTCGGGAATGTCTGCTGTACGCGCACTTGCTCCTTTTTTTTTTTTTTTTTTTTTTTTCTGCTCCTCCTATTTATTTATTGTTGTTTATTATTGTTGTTGTTGTGTTATTTATTCATTATTTATTCAGCACGCTTTTGTTATACTTGTTTACTTGTTGTCTGTTGTGAGCCATGTCTTGTCACCGTGGGATAGGGGGGAACGAAATTTCGGTTTCTTTGTGTGTCTTTGGCATGTGGAGAAATTGACAATAAAGCTGACTTTGACTTTGACTTTGACAAAGGTGTTGTGATAAACAAATAAACATATTAGTGATTAGTGACATATTTGTGATAAACATATTAGGCAGGATAATGACATATGTTAACGTGACTGCCCACACTGTATTTATTTATGGTTATTTGTTAAATCGAGTACTGTTAGACATGAAATAGGAAGTGTTTAACATAAATGGAAGACGAAAGGGGTACTCACCATTGTAGCTCCTGCTGGTCAATGATACGAGCCTCTTCTTGCAGTGGAAAACATACAGCCAACAAACACCGTGGAACCTAAAGGAATGAAATTAAACATTAACATTTAGCCTAAACCAACATTCACAGATACAACGCAACGCAAACTACACAAACGTAAATCTTTTTAAACACAATGAGTTGTACTTACCGTGTATGCTCTAGACGGTCCACTTGCAAGCAGAAAATAAAGATATTTCTGTTGATAATCGTCGTGTTTGTATCCGGTGTCTCGCTCAAGGCCATTGCGCCCACAGATTTGAATTTTGGCGAGAGTTCAGCCTATTGACGTCATTTCCGCAGTGTAATACCCGCATATCTGAAACGGCAAAGTTAAGAGTAGAGTTAAATAAAGTTTTTAGTCAACGCAATAATTTACAACCGTTGACCAGTCGAAATAATCGTCGAAATTTGGCGTCTGTGGCTGGAAGCAGACGCCGAGTTCGACATTCCTCCCAAACGCCACACTCCCTCGCTTTTCAGGGCTAAAAAAAAAACAGTTGTAATTACCTTGTACGCTCTAGACGGTCAAGTTGCAAGCTGAAAACAAAAATATTTGCCTTGTAAGTCATCGTGTTACTAACCGCTGTGTCTTGTTTGCCAGAATTGCCGCTTTCCTACTTCCTGTTGCAAGCCACGCCCACGGATTATAATTTTGCCGTGAGTTCCGCCTATTGACGTCATGTCCGCGTCACATGACTGCGACGTAATATTATCTAAAACTGTTTGTGCGGTATTGTGTTGTTCTGTGCGGTATTGTGTTATTCTGTGCGGCGTCGTGTTGTTCTGTGCGGCGTCGTGTTGTTCAGTGCGACGTCGTGTTGTTCAGTGCGGCATGGTGTTGTTCAGTGCGGCATGGTGTTGTTCAGTGCGGCATGGTGTTGTTCAGTGCGGCATAATGTTGTTCAGTGCGGCATAATGTTGTTCAGTGCGGCATGGTGTTGTTCAGTGCGGCATGGTGTTGTTCAGTGCGGCATGGTGTTGTTCAGTGCGGCATAATGTTGTTCAGTAAGCCATAATGTTGTTCAGTGCGGCATGGTGTTGTTCAGTGCGGGATGGTGTTGTTCAGTGCAGGATGGTGTTGTTCAGTGCGGCATGGTGTTGTTCAATGCGGCATGGTGTTGTTCAGTGCGGGATGGTGTTGTTCAGTGCGGCATGGTGTTGTTCAGTGCGGCATGGTGTTGTTCAGTGCGGCATGGTGTTGTTCAGTGCGGCATGGTGTTGTTCAGTGCGGCATGGTGTTGTTCAGTGCGGAATGGTGTTGTTCAGTGCGGCATGGTGTTGTTCAATGCGGCATGGTGTTGTTCAGTGCGGCATGGTGTTGTTCAGTGCGGCATGGTGTTGTTCAGTGCGGCATGGTGTTGTTCAGTGCGGCATGGTGTTGTTCAGTGCGGCATGGTGTTGTTCAGTGCGGAATGGTGTTGTTCAGTGCGGCATGGTGTTGTTCAGTGTGGGATGGTGTTGTTCAATGCGGGATCGTGTTGTTCAGTACGGGGTGGTGTTGTTCAGTGCAGGATGGTGTTGTTCAGTGCAGGATGGTGCTGTTCAATGCGGCATGGTGTTGTTCAATGCAGGATCGTGTTGTTCAGTGCAGCATGGTGTTGTTCAGTGCAGCATGGTGTTGTTCAGTGCGGCATGGTGTTGTTCAATGCGGCATGGTGTTGTTCAGTGCGGGATGGTGTTGTTCAGTGCGGCATGGTGTTTTTCAGTGCGGCATAATGTTGTTCAGTGCAGCATGGTGTTGTTCAGTGTGGCATGGTGTTGTTCAGTGCGACATAATGTTGTTCAGTGCGGCATAATGTTGTTCAGTGCGGCATGGTGTTGTTCAGTGCGGCATGGTGTTGTTCAGTGCGGCATGGTGTTGTTCAGTGCGGCATGGTGTTGTTCAGTGCAGGATGGTGTTGTTCAGTGCAGGATGGTGTTGTTCAATGCGGCATTGTGTTGTTCAGTGCGGGATGGTGTTGTTCAGTGCAGGATGGTGTTGTTCAGTGCGGCATGGTGTTGTTCAGTGCGGAATGGTGTTGTTCAGTGCGGCATGGTGTTGTTCAGTGCGGCATGGTGTTGTTCAGTGCAGGATGGTGTTGTTCAATGCGGGATGGTGTTGTTCAGTGCGGGATGGTGTTGTTCAGTGCAGGATGGTGTTGTTCAGTGCGGCATGGTGTTGTTCAATGCGGCATGGTGTTGTTCAGTGCGGCATGGTGTTGTTCAGTGCGGCATGGTGTTGTTCAATGCGGCATGGTGTTGTTCAATGCGGCATGGTGTTGTTCAGTGCGGCATGGTGTTGTTCAGTGCGGCATGGTGTTGTTCAGTGCAGCGTAATGTTGTTCAGTGCGGCATGGTGTTGTTCAGTGCGGAATGGTGTTGTTCAGTGCGGCATGGTGTTGTTCAGTGCGGGATGGTGTTGTTCAGTGCGGCATGGTGTTGCTCAGTGCGGCATGGTGTTGTTCAGTGCGGGATGGTGTTGTTCAGTGCGGCATGGTGTTGTTCAGTGCGGCATGGTATTGTTCAGTGTGGCATGGTGTTGTTCAGTGCGGCATAATGTTGTTCAGTGCGCCATAATGTTGTTCAGTGCGGCATGGTGTTGTTCAGTGCGGAATGGTGTTGTTCAGTGCAGGATGGTGTTGTTCAGTGCGGCATGGTGTTGTTCAGTGCGGCATGGTGTTGTTCAATGCGGGATCGTGTTGTTCAGTGCGGCATGGTGTTGTTCAGTGCGGCATGGTGTTGTTCAGTGCGGCATGGTGTTGTTCAGTGCGGCATGGTGTTGTTCAGTGCGGCATAATGTTGTTCAGTGCGGCATAATGTTGTTCAGTGCGGCATAATGTTGTTCAGTGCGGCATAATGTTGTTCAGTGCGGCATAATGTTGTTCAGTGCGGCATAATGTTGTTCAGTGCGGGATGGTGTTGTTCATTGCGGCATGGTGTTGTTCATTGCGGCATGGTGTTGTTCAGTGCGGCATGGTGTTGTTCAGTGCGGCATGGTGTTGTTCAGTGCGGCATGGTGTTGTTCAGTGCAAGATGGTGTTGTTCAGTGCGGCATGGTGTTGTTCAATGCGGCATGGTGTTGTTCAGTTCGGGATGGTGTTGTTCAGTGCGGCATGGTGTTGTTCAGTGCGGCATAATGTTTTTCAGTGCGGCATGTTGTTGTTCAGTGCGGCATGGTGTTGTTCAGTGCAGCATAATGTTGTTCAGTGCGGCATGGTGTTGTTCAGTGCAGCATAATGTTGTTCAGTGCGGCATGGTGTTGTTCAGTGCGGCATGGTGTTGTTCAGTGCGGCATGGTGTTGTTCAGTGCGGCATGGTGTTGTTCAGTGCGGGATGGTGTTCAATGCGGGATCGTGTTGTTCAGTGCGGCATGGTGTTGTTCAGTGCGGCATGGTGTTGTTCAGTGCGGCATGGTGTTGTTTAGTGCGGCATGGTGTTGTTCATTTCGGCATAATGTTGTTCAGTGCGGCATAATGTTGTTTAGTGCGGCATGGTGTTGTTCAGTGCGGGATGGTGTTGTTCAGTGCGTTATAATGTTGTTCAGTGCGGCATGGTGTTGTTCAGTGCGGCATGGTGTTGTTCAGTGCGGCATGGTGTTGTTCAGTGCGGCATGGTGTTGTTCAGTGCGGCATAATGTTGTTCAGTGCGGGATGGTGTTGTTCAGTGCGGGATGGTGTTGTTCAGTGCGGGATGGTGTTGTTCAGTGCGGCATGGTGTTCAATGCGGAATGGTGTTGTTCAGTGCAGGATGGTGTTGTTCAGTGCGGCATGGTGTTGTTCAGTGCGGCATAATGTTGTTCAGTGCGGCATGGTGTTGTTCAGTGCGGCATGGTGTTGTTCAGTGCGGCATGGTGTTGTTCAGTGCGGCATGGTGTTGTTCAGTGCGGCATGGTGTTGTTCAGTGCGGCATGGTGTTGTTCAGTGCGGCATAATGTTCAGTGCGGCATAATGTTGTTCAGTGCGGCATAATGTTGTTCAGTGCGGCATGGTGTTGTTCAGTGCGGGATGGTGTTGTTCAGTGCAGGATGGTGTTGTTCAGTGCGGCATGGTGTTCAGTGCGGGATGGTGTCTTTCAGTGCGGCATGGTGTCGTTCAGTGCGGCATGGTGTCTTTCAGTGCGGCATGGTGTCGTTCAGTGAGGCATGGTGTTGTTCAGTGCGGCATGGTGTTGTTTAGTGCGGCATGGTGTTGTTCAGTGCGGGATGGTGTTGTTCAGTGTGGCATGGTGTTCAGTGCGGCATGGTGTTGTTCAGTGCGGTATCGTGTTGTTCAGTGCGGTATCGTGTTTCTCAGTGCGGTATCGTGTTGTTCAGTGCAGTATCGTTGTGTTGTTCGTATTGTGTTGTGTTGTTCGTAATGTGTTGTGTTGTTCGTATTGTGTTGTGTTGTTCGTATTGTGTTGTGTTGTTCGTATTGTGTTGTGTTGTTCGTATTGTGTTGTGTTGTTCATATTGTGTTGTGTTGTTCATATTGTGTTGTTCATATTGTGTTGAGTTGTTCGTATTGTGTTGTGTTGTTCGTATTGTGTTGCCTTTAACACTTAGCCTCTAACACTTAGCCTCTAACACTTAGCCTCTAGCATCTAGAAGGTAAATAAATAGGAAGGAAGGACTCACCGGTGACGTCTTCGCCCACGTCCAAGCGTTGTACTTTGTATTTTCATCCTTCTGACAGTGGAAAACATAGCCAACAAACACCGTGGAACCTAAACGAATGAAAGAAAACTATCATTTGGCCACAACCAACATTCACAGATACAACACAATGTGACGTGCGGGGTTGAGGTTAAAGGTTGAGTGAAGGGCCCTCGTTTTAAACTACTTTTTTGAAAAGGATTGGGAACAAGTAAGACGTATTTAATTTATTTAATGGGAAGTAGTAAGAGCTATTGAATTTAATCTATGTATTATATTCTATTGTATTGTATTCTGTTGTATTCTTTTGGATTGTATTCACACTAACCCCACTAAAACTTCAGCCCACAAAAACTCGCCTCTGGCGCCTAGCCTCTGGCACTTAGCCTCTAACACTTAGCCTTTAACACTTAGCCTTTAACACTTAGCCTTTAACACTTAGCCTTTAACACTTAGCCTTTAACACTTAGCCTAGAAGGTGAATAAATAGGGTTAAAGGTTGAGTGAAGGGCCCTCGTTTTAAACTACTGTTTTGAAAAGGAGTGGGAACAAGTAAGACGTATTTAATTTATTTAATGGGAAGTAGTAAGACTTATTAAATTTATTTAATCTACTTTTCTTCCCAGGCAAATTCCAAATTTCCAAAGTGAATGAAGGAATGAAGTCCTTTAAATTATGATTTTGTATAAATACTAGGCATTAACACAAAATCGACGGCACAAAATGGGCAGACTTTACTTGTTTGAAAAGGACTGGTTACAAGACAGACTTTTTTAATTTATTTAATGGGAAGAAGACTTAGTTTAATTGATCTATTTTTGTTCCCTGGCAAAATTCGATTTGCTGCAATTCCAAATTTCCAAAGTGAATGAAGGCAAGAAGTCGTTTAAATTATGATTTTGTTTAAATACTAGGCATGGACACAAAATCTACGGCACAAAATGGGCAGACTTTACTTGTTTGAAGAGGACTGGTTACAAGACAGACTTTTCTGATTTATTTATTGGGAAGAAGACTTATTTAGTTTATTTAATCTATTTTTGTCCCCTGGCAAAATTGGATTTGCTGAAACTGTATTTTGCCAAATCTTGCCTTGAGACCTGATAGGAAGTATTAAACGCTTAGTTAAATCAATACAAGTTGGTAGTAAGAGCGAGTAATGTTGGTTGAACCGATGAATGAAGGTTGAAAGCAATTTAAATTATGACTTTGTATAAATACTAGATATTAACAGAACATCTACTGCGCGAAATGGGCAGAGTTTACTTGTTTGAGAAGGAGTGGCTTATTCAAAACTAAGATTTATTTAATCTGTTTGTTCCCAGGCAAAATTGGATGTGATGCAATTCCAAATTTCACCACATGACGGTGCCCAATTTCGACTTCATAGGACATATTAAACACTTAGCTTGTTATTATGTTCAAGGTAATCAGATTTGTTTATTATTCTAATGGCCTCTTCAAAACTATTCTGGATTACTACTTTGGATCTATTCTACATTACTTGGCAACAACATACTCTGTAACAGATTAGGCAGTATAATCATATATGTTAACTTGAGAGTGCCCACACTCAATCTACTTATTGTGATGTGTTAAATCAATTACTGTTAGACATTATTTGTCTGATAATCTACCAAATCTTTGAATTGAAGAATTTGTGATTTAATTAATAGCTTGTTGTTATGTTCAGGGTAATCAGACTTGTATATAATTCTAATGGCCTTCTTTTGAAAACTATTCTGAATTACAACTTTGGATCTTATATTACTTTGCAACAATCTACTCGGTGACAGATTAGGCAGTATAATCACATATGTTAACTTCAGTGCCCACACTGTATTTATTTATGGTTATTTGTTAAATCAAGTACTGTTAGACATGAAATAGGAAGTGTTTAACATAAATGTTATGGCTACTCACCATTGTAGCTCGCTCCTGGTCAATGATACGAGCCTCTTCTTGCAGTGGAAAACTTGCAGCCAACAAACACCGTGGAACCTAAAGGAATGAAATTAAACATTAACATTTCGCCTCGACCAATTTTCACACGTACAACGCAACGCGGCTACACTTCTGCTATTACAAACGTAAATCTCCTTAAACACAATGAGTGTTACTTACCGTGTACGCTCTAGACCAGGGGTCTCAAACTCATGGCCCGCGTGCCAATTGCGGCCCTCGGGACAATATTTTGCGGCCCCCTGCGTGACATCTAAGCTGTGTGTTAGTGCGGCCCGCGAATTTCTTTTCGCACATGCATCTGGCCGTTTTACTTTTTTTGACACGTATGGGCTCCCGTAGCTCAGGCTCGTGACAACTGGGCGAATTAGCAATTGGCTAATTGGCGAATTAGCACTTTGACATGTTTGAATGAGCGAGTGGAGGGAAATATCTTGTCACTGTCACCTAGTGCTGTACATTGTTTGTCAGCCCCCGTCATGTCTGTTTCAAAACCTGCCGTGAAGAGAAAAGTTGCGGATGAGCACAGGCAATTTCAGGAGAAGTGGGAGGCGGGATATTTTTTTGTTGAGCACAGGAACGTCGCAACCTGTCTAATATGCATGGGTAAAGTTGCTGTTAACAAAGAGTTTAACATCAGACGTCCTTACTCAACTAAACATGCTGAGGAGTATGCAAAATACCTGGGAGATGAGCGAGAGGATCGGGTCGCCAAACTTAAATAATCTCTACTGAGGCAACAAGTTTTTTTCAAAAAAAAACAAGCAAAGAGAACGAAGCGGCTGTGAAAGCTAGCTATGTTGTGAGTGAAATGATAGCAAAAGCTGGAAATGGATTCAGGCACAGCATTCAGTGGTGAGAAGTATGCTGATACCATTACAAGAAGAATTTGATCACAGGTTTGCAGACTTCAAGACACACAGAGCCACTTTTAACATTTTTGCTGACCCCTTCTCCTTTGATGTTGAGGATGCCCCCCCCCCCCCCCCCCCCCCTGTTCTGCAGATGGAGCTAATTGACCTGCAGTGCAATACTGAACTCAAAGCCAAGTTCAGGGAAGTGAGTGGAAGAACAGTGGAGCTTGGACAATTTTTGAGAGAACTGCCCCCCAGCTTCCCTGAGCTTTCCAGGATGTTCAAGCGGACCATGTGCCTTTTTGGCAACACCTATCTGTGTGAAAAGCTCTTCTCCACAATGAACTTCAATAAGTCAAAGTACAGGTCCAGAATTAAAGATGAGCATCTTAAAGCCATACTGAGGGTCTCAGTTGCCTCCTCCCTCAAGCCAAATGTGGCTCAGCTGTGTGAGAGGAAGTGTTGCCAAGTCTCTGGCAGCAAGGAGTAGGAGGAAGTAGAAATGAAGCCTATGTTCTGAAGAACTGTTCCTGTTCTTCATGTTCTGCATGTTCTGACTGTTAATTTGTTCAAATTGAGAAGATTGGATCAGGACCTTTTTTATGGATTACTTTTGTGGATTACGATTTGATGCGGCCCAGCCTCACCCAGACTCTACCTCCAGCGGCCCCCAGGTAAATTGAGTTTGAGACCCCTGCTCTAGACGGTCCAGTTGCAAGCAGAAAATAAAGATATTTCTGTTGATAATCGTCGCTGCTCAGTGGCTCACGGCCATCGCGCCAACAGATTTGAATTTTGGCGGAGGTTCCGGCAATTACGTCATATCCGCGGCACATGACTGCGACGTAATACCCGCTTATCTGAAACGGCAGTTAAAAGTAGAGTTACATCAAGTTTTCTTGGAACCTAAACGAATGAAAGAAAACTATCATTTGGCCACAACCAACATTCACAGATACAACACAACGTGCGGGGTTGAGGTTAAAGATTGAGTGAAGGGCCCTCGTTTTAAACTACTGTTTTGAAAAGGAGTGGAAACAAGTAAGACGTATTTAATTTATTTAATGGGAAGTAGTAAGACTTATTCAATTTATTTAATCTACTTTTCTTCCCAGGCAAAATTTGATGTGCTGCAATTCCAAATTTCCAAAGTGAATGAAGGAATGAAGTCCTTTAAATTATGATTTTGTATAAATACTAGGCATAAACACAAAATCGACGGCACAAAATGGGCAGACTTTACTTGTTTGAAAAGGACTGGTTACAAGACAGACTTTTTTAATTTATTTAATGGGAAGAAGACTTATTTAGTTTAATTGATCTATTTTTGTTCCCTGGCAAAATTCGATTTGCTGCAATTCCAAATTTCCAAAGTGAATGAAGGAAAGAAGTCGTTTAAATTATGATTTTGTTTAAATACTAGGCATAGACACAAAATCTACGGCACAAAATGGGCAGACTTTACTTGTTTGAAGAGGACTGGTTACAAGACAGACTTTTCTGATTTATTTAATGGGAAGAGGACTTATTTAGTTTATTTAATCTATTTTTGTTCCCTGGCAAAATTGGATTTGCTGAAATTGTATTTTGCCAAATCTCGATTTGAGACCTGATAGGAAGTATTAAACGCTTAGTTAAATCAATACAAGTTGGTAATAAGAGCGAGTAATGTTGGTTGAACCGATGAATGAAGGTTGAAAGCAATTTAAATTATGACTTTGTATAAATACTAGATATTAACAGAACATCTACTGCGCAAAATGGGCAGAGTTTACTTGTTTGAGAAGGAGTGGTTTATTCAAAACTAAGATTTATGTAATCTGTTTGTTCCCAGGACAAATTGGATGTGATGCAATTCCAAATTTCACCACATGATGGTGCCCAATTTTGACTTCATAGGACATATTAAACACTTAGCTTGTTATTATGTTCAAGGTAATCAGATTTGTTTATCATTCTAATGGCCTCTTCAAAACTATTCTGGATTACTACTTTGGATCTATTCTACATTACTTGGCAACAACATACTCTGTAACAGATTAGGCAGTATAATCACATATGTTAACTTGAGAGTGCCCACACTCAATCTACTTATCGTGATGTGTTAAATCAATTACTGTTAGACATTATTTGTCTGATAATCTACCAAATCTTTGAATTGAAGAATTTGTGATTTAATTAATAGCTTGTTCAGGGTAATCAGACTTGTATATAATTCTAATGGCCTTCTTTTGAAAACTATTCTGAATTACAACTTTGGATCTTATATTACTTTGCAACAATCTACTCGGTGACAGATTAGGCAGTATAATCACATATGTTAACTTCAGTGCCCACACTGTATTTATTTATGGTTATTTGTTAAATCAAGTACTGTTAGACATGAAATAGGAAGTGTTTAACATAAATGTTATGGCTACTCACCATTGTAGCTCGCTCCTGGTCAATGATACGAGCCTCTTCTTGCAGTGGAAAACTTGCAGCCAACAAACACCGTGGAACCTAAAGGAATGAAATTAAACATTAACATTTCGCCTCGACCAATTTTCACACGTACAACGCAACGCGGCTACACTTCTGCTATTACAAACGTAAATCTCCTTAAACACAATGAGTGTTACTTACCGTGTACGCTCTAGGCAAAATTGGATGTGATGCAATTCCAAATCTATCTGAAACGGCAGTTAAAAGTAGAGTTACATCAAGTTTTCTTTTTTAATCAACACAATCATTTACAACCGTTGACCAGAAAGAATCGTCGAAATTCGACGTCCCCCACAAACGCCACGCTCACTCGCTTTTCAGGGCAACAAAAGTACTTCTTTTTAAAAACGATGAGTTGTACTTACCGTGTACGCTCTGGACGGTCCAGTTGCAAGCAGAAAATAAAAATATTTCTCTTGTTAGTCGTATGTTACCATCCGCTGTGTCTTTGTCAACATCGCCGCCGTTTTCCTACTTCCTGCTGCGAGCCACGCCCACGGATTTAAATTTGGGCGGAAGCTCTTTCCATTGGCGTCGTTTTCGCGTATAGCAAATCCGATTGGTTGGGAAGGGGGCACGGTTATGCAGCCGAGGGGTCCTGTGATCGGTGGGATGTAAAGTAGGCGTCAACGTCACGTCCGCGTCACGTGACCACGACGTGGCAGACGTCATATAGCAACCGCTGTTTTGTTTAGTAGACTTACAGTTGTTATGCATTGACATAATGGCGCACACACCAAATAGATTTAAATAAATTAAATAATTCTTCTGCCCACTCTCTTTTAAACAAGTTAACTCTCCCCGCGGATTTGAATTCCGGCGAAAGTTACGCCCATCGACGTCACGTATGTCACGTGACCACGACGTGGCAGATGTCATATAGCAACCGCTGTTTTGTTTAGTAGATTTACAGTTGTTATGCATTGGCATAATGGTGTGCACTCAAAATAGATTTAAATAAATTAAATATTTCTTCTGCCCACTCCCTTTTAAACAAGTTAACTCTGCCCACGTCCATTGACGTCTTGTCTGCGTCACGTGACCACGACGTAGCGACGTCATATAGTAACCGCTGTTTTGATCAGTAGACTTACAGTTATTATGCGTTGACATAATGGCGCACTGGTTAGCATGGCCACCTCTTAAGCATGATGTTGCGGGTTCGACGCCTGATCAATGTTAGCATGGAGTGAGCTGAAGTGCATGGCGCTGAAGATTTGAATCTTTGAAATGCGCTGAGGTCTGACATATCAGGCAGAATGGTTTGCCATCACGTTCAACAAAAAATAGAAACTTTCCCACTCTGATTAAAACGTCCTGTGTTCATCTACGTATTTTCGTTTTGCTGTGCATCTTTTCCCTGCCATTTCGAGAGCCCAATTGACACTCATAGTTTAAAGAAATGTGTTTGCCCATCCTACTTTGTGGAATTTCACCACATGCGCTTTTGACCAAAATACCAAATTGAACTCAAGTGAAGCCAACACGCACAACCCCCCCCCCCACACACACACACACACACACACACAAATGTTGATATGAACATAAAAGAGCCGCATGCGGTTCGGGAGTTGCGGCTTGGCCAAACCTGTACTATACAACTTTATTTGTATAAAATTTTCACAACAGCTGTCACACAAACAAAGCGGGAAAAACCGAAGACGTGCGTGTTCCGCCCACGCTGGATTTATTTGCACCTTTGAAAAGACACCGTATTGCCGCAGATGTGGCAAAGAGTACTTTTGGGCATCTGAGACGGAAGGATGTCCAAAGCATCACGTCACCTGCTCTGGTAGGCATGGTGGTGGGACGTTGAGGTCAACCGCTTTGGGTTTGGCTGAATCTTTGATCGCAGGATGCCACACACTTGAAGACAGAAGCAGAAAAGCAGAGCTAAATGCAAAATGTACTCACCGGTGACTCCAATTTTTTTCCCCCCTGAAGAAACAGCTGGACGGGTGGCCCCGGCTGGCCAGTGGGACTCTTGTTATTCTGACCCTTTTTAGTGCGCGTTTGGGGCAACAACCGTTTTTTGTGGCGCTCTCTTCTGGTTCAAAAGTGCCCTGCATGTGAATTTGCTTTTCCTGCCTTCTGATTGGATGAGCGCCGGTGTGACGCGGTGCCTCTGTCACCGTGGCGGGGGGTATACGTTGGCATCGGAGCGTCTGCCAACGTCTGAGACCGGCTGGCAGTGTATCGGAGGTGTCGAGTGCGGTGCCGCTGGAGCTCACTCACCAGCTGGTGTTAGGGCCACAGAATGAAGGCCAAGGAGAAGAATAGAAAGAGAAACAGAAACTTCTCCTCCAATTGTTTGATTTGTCTCTTCTGAGCTTCGATGAATTCTTTCAGCTCTTTGTTCCTCTAGGACGGACAAATGGAAAGTGGCATTCAAAAGCCAGTAAGCGTGCAAGTAAGTGCCGGGCTGGCTTTGGGCCCTTACCTGTTGCGCGCTGTGCAGCAGATCCATTCTCTCTTGGAGGATGCAAGCGTCGCGCTCCCTCAACTCGCACATCAGGGCTCGCTTCCATTGGTCCACGGCGCTCCTAAGCTCTTCTCTCTGATCCGCCGTCAGCACGTCATTCACGCCAGCGTGGCTGGCTTTTTCGCCGTCCGTGGCGGGGCAGTCCCGCTGCGGTAGCGCCTCGTACAACATGGCCTCCAGCTCCAGGATCCTCTGGGCCGCAATCCTCGTCCATCAGTGGTCCGGCGGGAGATTTGAGGGCGGCTTACCTTATGAGCCTGGTCCATGGAACACTTCCTGAAGTCCAACTCTTCATCCAGGTAGCCCTTCTGCTTGCAGAACATATCCTAGCACAGCTCAAGGTCAGAATTGTTGGGGCACATTGCCGGAGTTCCCCTTGGCTGATGTCGCGTGTCTGTCTACCTTCTCACTTTCAATGTCCAACATCTTCTGTTGAAGTGCTGACTTGGTCACTTTGATGTATTCTAACCACTGAGGAAAGGCTGCTGTCACATAAGCAGAATGCGAGAGCGTGCGTGGACGTGCGCGTTACCTTCTCGGCTAGGGTGAGAAGGGTCCTGGCGTGAATCACGACCACCTGCTCCTCGTTGGTGAGATTCTGCAAGAGCCCAAAGGCACAGCGTCAACAAGCTTCTTTCAGCGCAAAGCCTTCCAAAAGTCACATTTGAGCCGCCGAGTCTCGTGGAGTGCGAACATAAGGAGTTCGACATACACTTACGGCGTTATAGCCCAGGATGTCCAGCTTCTTCATCAGATCACTGATGACGATGTCCGGGGGAAAGGCGCAAGGAGCAATGTAAGGTGTTCTGGGACCTCGGGTTAAGGTTAGGGTTGCAAGGGACGCCTTACGTACGCTCACGCCCTCGGCCTCGCAGTAGATCTGCAAAGGGCTGAGGCCGTCTGGGAAACGGACTTGCAGAAACTTCAAGACGGGGGAGCGCCACTCCCTCTCCTGAAAGGCAGAGGCATGCATCCGTCCGTCCGTCCGTCCGTCCGTCCGTCCGTCACATCTCTGGCCTCAACACGCTTGTGCGAGTCTTCCCACCTCCAGCTCCAGGATGCGGAACTCAAGCAGTTCGTTTTGGTCTCGGATATCCTGGATGTGCTCTTTCAGACGCGCTTCTTCCGCCTCCATCCGCCTGACCTGAAAAGACAGTCAGACCTCATCTGCGGGGCTTCCCGACAGGTGTGACGCCAAGCGACTCCGCCCAGCGCCTTTCTTTCCGTCACCTTTTCGGCCAACTGCTGATTGCTCTGACGCAGCAGCTGCTTCTCCTCCACCCACTTGACATTCTAGAAGAGACAAACACGTGGACAGCTTTGGAATGTTGTGTCATTTTCATCCACAAATTCTTTGGTTGACTGGAAAATGACATTTGCTTTTCTCCGCATTTTCCCAGCCACGTTCGGGGGGGGGGGGGGGGGGGGGTTGGTCCAGTAATGCCAGACGGATGAGTGACTGAAGAATGTAGCTATTTTGTCTGAGAAAAAGGTGTGCTCATTGATGAGCTTACCTGTCCTTGTTGCTTCAGCGCTGACTCCAGATCTGCTACTCTGCTTTGATAGTGACCCATTTCTACCATCAGCTTTTCTCTGGTCTGAAAGGAGGAGGAGGGAGGCTCCTCCTCCTCCTTTCAGACCAGAGAACACCCGAGGCTGGGTGAGAACGGGGAGGCTGCGACCCGGCCGGGGGTTGCGGGAAGGGGCGCCACCTTGATCTCCTTCTCGGCGTCGTAGTCCCCTTCGCTGGTCTGGGCTAGCAGAGCGTAGGCTCGTTGCAGCGCTTGATATTCTTGCGTCAGCTGGCGGTAGCGAAGCTCCGCCTCTTCATGCACACACCAATGCAACACAGCACTAGTACCAGAATCAGTCAGACCGGCGACAAAGCACCCGCGACGCAAAGACGAGTCCGATTCCAGGCTGAAGAGGAATGTTTGGTGCCAATACGCTGGCAGAAATGGCGGGCTACCTCTTCGGGTTCCGTGTCGGGGGTTCTGTCGGTGTGAAAAGACAAGGACGATCCGTCCGGGTCCACCAACACGTCTTCGTCGTAGCCGTAAAATGTTTCGATGACCTGCGGGCGCGGAAGCAAACATCTCTCTGAACAAACTGAAGCGACACCTCACGATGAATCGACGAGAGGAACGATAGCGAGAAAAAGGCCATTTCATCTTGCGCAACACCAAGCAGCCGCAAACAAACAGACTCACCTTGCAGGACCTCACGCTTTGTTCCTCCTCAGAGATTCTCGACGTCGGTATCGTAGCAGCAAATCTCTCTCCTGTCGACACAAATAATCCGCCTTTGAGATTCTTTGGATGCAAAGGGAACGAACGGCTCCGGCGCAGAAACAAACGCGACTCACAATGACATTTCTGACATGAGCTCCTGTCTCCAGAGCCTGAAAAACACGTCACCGGCGATGATTGGAGGGACGCTCGTCTTTTCCAAAAGTGACAACTACAGGGTGTGTCAGGGTTTTCCAGATTATCTTTATCGTATCATTGTGTTGCTTTGACTTTGACTGCGACCTGTAATAAATAATATTATTTATCCCTTATTTATCCCTATCGCTTATCCCTTCCTACACAAAGTCGTAAAACACCCCTTGCTATGTTTTGACTAGAGGTCAAGGGCTTCCTCTATTCAATCCACTCTTACACCCACCCTGTTTCTCTTAATTAAAATGCTCGTGCAGGAGCCGAGAGTCAGACTTCATTCGTACAACGGATGGACTCTCCACCTGCAGGTGTCCAAAAGAACTTACTTGTCTCCCGTGTGGTTCTTGCAAAATAAGTTGGAGCGAGCGCAACTCTAACAGGGTGCATTTTGCCACTAGCTGCCTACGGACAATGACGTCGCGCTCGCGGCTCATGGTTGACGGGCTGAGCAGCCGGGCAAGTCCGTCGTTTTCAGCGCACAGCGAGTGGCAAAGGCGCTGACAAAACGGGAGCTTTGAGCTGCTGAAAACGGCAAAACAAGTCTAAAGCGTGTTCAAACGCGTGCGCACAATGCTCCTGCTTGAAAGGTCGGAATTTAAGGGGCCAATTTTTTGGATGGCGGCCGCCGGCCAAGCTTTGGACGGAAAAGGTTTCCTGGCGACAGCGAGCGAGCGCGGCGCTGCCGTACGTGCACCGAGTCGCCTGCCTGAAGACCTTGGACAAGTCGTCGATGATGTGCCGCTGCTCCACAACTTGAAGGAACTCCATTTCACCGTCCTGCTGGCCGCAACCGCGGTCCAGGTCATTGAGCGAACTAGGCCTTCTCTGTGGAACACAAATGCAGTGGACTCTGTTGGCACGCCGCCGTTGTCCGCGTCGACTTACCAAGCTTGCCATCTCCTCGTTCTCCTGGGTGACAAAGCGCACTTTGTTTTCAAGGCGACACAGCACCAGCGAGAGTTCTTCATTCTTCCTGCTCAGGCGTTTGTTTTTGTACAGGAGTGGCAGAAACTGGCTTTCTGTTTCTCTCAGTCGCTTTAGCTGCAAGCATGAAGTGCGGGATGTGAAAGACGCACAACACGCGGGCCAGAACGTATCCATTCCTTTTGCATCGGTTTGAACGGAATCGTGGCTTTGGCTCCCAATAAAAGACATCTACCAGGCAACCGACTCGCCGCGCCGCTCAACTAATAAGCAAGCGCAATGGGTGCCTCGCTGGATGGCGCGCATCAAACGTAGCGCAAACCTTCAAGCGTGCCGTCAATAAATTACCAGTTCATTGCGCTCTTCAGAAAGCAGGGCGTTTCGATCCTCCAGTTTCCTGATGACTGCGCTGAGCTCAGCGATTTTCAGATGAAACCGTCGCGTGTCCCGATCCTCCTGAGACTGAAAACGCCCCGCAACACACACACACAAGCACTCGTTCAAAGTTCAAAACTGTTTTTGTGCTACCTTCCTCCAGCAACGAACTAAGTCATGCGTACTGCAAGTGTGTGATGAGGTGGCTTACGCAATGAAGAGGATTGCTAGTAGCGGCGTTGACCCCACTTCCAGGGTAGTTTAGGCCCGCCCTTTGGGAATCCCTCAGGGCAGCGATCTGCTGCTCGGCAGCCTGAGTCTGCAGCTGAAGGCGGTGGACGTGGCCGGCCCCAGGGCTTCATCCAAAACACTAACCGCTCTGTCTTTCAGCTTGATCTCATCCGTCTGGATGTACAAACGGGGAGCGCTCAGGCAGGCGGGCAAACTCATTTGCCAGAATTGTGACAAAAACAAAGAGAGCAACCGGCCAATTTTTTTCTTGAATCGACTAGAACACCTTTGCTGTGACAAAAGCGAAGCGAGCAACCGGACATTTTCTTCTTGTGAAATAGAATAGAATAGAATGCCTTAGGTGTCATTGCACTGCAGGTATACAACGAAATTGGGAACATAGCCACGCACCGCGCATCTGATCAGTCCTACCAGTCGGCGGATCTCCCTCTCGCAGTCTCTCTTGGTTCGGCTCAGCTCCTCCCGATGCTGGTGATGAGCCGATCGGAGCTCGGCCGCTCGGGACTGCCAGGCCTGCTGGGCCGCTGCCAGGGCTTCTTCCGCGCTCCTGGTGGAGGCGACACCGCTCGGTCTCCCGACACCGCCGCGTCTCCCGACACCGCCGCGTCTCCTCCACCTCCGCCAGCAAAGCGCCCCCCCTCCTCACCTGAGCAGACATTGCGCCACACCGGGCCGTTGAGACCGCAACGGAGCGCCGCGACGCTTACTGGGGACAAGCTACACAATACGGTAGCGGCCGCATCGAAGCCCGACGTGGCGTGCGGATAGTCAGACACGGATAGAGCGGATCACCTTGTCCATGGAGCCGTCCCTCAGGCTGAGGACCAAGGCATTCAGTCGCTGGATCTCTCCATCTTTGATTTTGATCACTCTCATCAGCTCCATTTCATGCTGCCGCAGTAATGCCTCCCTGGTAATGGCTAACTCTTTCTGCTTCTCCTCATGGAGTTTGCTTTTGAGTTCCGTCATGGCGGCGGTGGCACGGTGGTGCTCCGCCCGCAGGTCCTGACTTCTCTCTCTCTCCAGACAGCTGACCTGACATGACTTAGACTTAGACAAACTTTATTGTCATCTTGTCTGCACATGGTGCATACAAAACGAAATTCCGTTGCATACGTCTTACAACAAAGTAGTGATATTGCAGTTGAATAGAAGTAACATATCCTATGAAAATATATATATATACATATACTATATATATATATATATATATATATATTAAAAATAAGTATAAAGTGCAGCAGTGATAATTATGCAATAGTGCAAGTAGGCAAAACAGTATTCAAGAGTGTGCAGAGGAATGCTAAACCATGTATTAAACTTCTATTTAAAGGGTTTATGCAAGTTCAGTAAAGTTGGTAGTGCGAGATAGTGCAAGATAGAGGTCCGTAGTGTCATAAAGTACAGTTCTGTGAATGTGTGATGCAGAGTTCAGTTTAGAGCTCAACAGTTCTAGTGTTCAACAGTCTGATGACAGCAGGGAAAAAGCTGTTGCAGAACCTGGTGGACCTGCAGCGGATGCTGCAAACCTCTTCCCAGAGGGCAGCAGGGAGAACAGTCCATGGTGGGGGTGTGATGGGTCATTGATGATGTTACGGGCACGGGACATGCAGCGCTGAGATGAAATGTCCTGAATGGAGGGAAGAGGAGCCCCTATGATCCTCTCTGCTGTCCTCACCACTCTCCTCACGTTCTTCCAATCGGAGGCGGTGCAGCCTCCACACCACACAGAGAGACAGCTTGTCAGAATGCTCTCTATGGTGCTCCTGTAGAACGTCCTCATGATGGGTGGGGGCAGGTGGGCTCTCCTCATCCTCCGCAGGAAGTACAAGCGCTTCTGTGCCCTCTTGACCAGTGCCGTAGTGTTCATAGTCCAGGTGAGGTCTTCTGTGATGTGGACCCCCAGGAATTTGGTGCTGCTGACCACCTCCACAGCTGAGCTGTTGATGATCAGTGGAGCGTGGTGAGGCTGTTTTTTCCTGAAGTCGACGATGATCTCCTTCATCTTCTCCTCATTCAGGATCAGGCTGTTTTCTCTGCACCAGCCCACCAGCTGCTCCACCTCCTCTCTGTAGTCCAGGTCGTTGTTGTCTCTGATGAGCCCCACCTCCGTTGTGTCGTCTGCTGACTTCACGATGTGATTGGTGGTGAACCTGAGGACGCAGTCGTGTGTCATCAGGGTGCACAGCAGGGGGCTCAGGACGCAGCCCTGAAGGGAGCCTGTGCTGAGGGTGATGACATCAGAGGTGTTCTGTCCGACCCGGACTGACTGAGGTCTGTTGGTGAGGAAGTCTAGCAGCCAGTTGCGAAGGGGGGTGTTGAAGCCCAGGTGTTCCAATTTTCCTACCAGATGCTGTGGGATGATGGTGTTAAACGCTGAGCTGAAGTCCAGGAACAGCCTCCGCACATGGGTGTTCTTCTCCTCCAGGTGAGCCAGGCTCAGGTGAAGAACGGAGGAGATGGCTTCCTGAGTGGAGCGGTTTTGCCGGTCGGCAAACTGGAACGGGTCAAATAATAGGGGGAGTCTGGAAACGATGTGACCTTTAAGCAGCCTTTCGAAGCACTTCATCATAACCGGAGTCAGTGCAACAGGCCGGTAATCATTAAATGAGGTGATTTGAGGTTTCTTCGGCACCGGAATGATGGAGGCAGTCTTAAAGCACGCCGGCACTGTGGCTTGGCCCAGCGAGGTGTTAAAAATGTCTGTGATGACCCCAGCCAGATGACTTGCACATTCCCTGAACACACGCCCAGGAATGTTGTCGGGGCCAGGGGCCTTACAGGGGTTGACTCTCCTCAGGGTCTTCAACACATCGGCGGAGTCAAGGCAGAGTACCTCCTCTTCCTGATGGGGGACAGTTTTAACTGCTGGAGTGCCGTTTAGTGCCTCGAACCTCCCAAAGAAGTTATTTAGACCATTTAGAAAGTCAGCATCAACTACACCCACCGGGGGGGGGGGAGGGTGAGTTGTAGTCTGTAATCGCCCGTATGCCTTGCCACATACTCCTGATGTTTTTGACGTCGTGGAAACGATCCTGAAATTTTCGACTGCGGTCTCGCTTCGCTATCCTGATGGCACGGTTCAAGTTGGCTCTCGCTGTCCTCAGTGTCTCCTTGGCGCCAGACTTGAAGGCAGAGTTCCGCGCTCGTAGCGTTTGACGTACCTCCTCAGTCATCCAGGGTCGTTGGTTGCCCCGGGTGATGATATTCTTAGTGGTGCTGACGTCCTCGGTGCATTTGTTGATGTAGGCTGACACAGTCATGGCACACGCATGTCTAATCTACATCGGGAAAACTGGGAGGGAGGGAGGCAGGCAGGGAGGCAGGCAGGGAGGCAGGCAGGGAGGCAGGCAGGGAGGCAGGCAGTGTCTGTCTGTTGAGGTTTTCACCTTGTTCTTCTCCTGCTGAAGTTCTAACTGGACGTCCATCAGTTTGGTTCTCAGCTCGTCATTGGCGGCCTGAAGGGCGTCCGTTCGCTCCGCCTTGGCCCGCCCTGCCGGAGCTCGTTTGGACATCTCTTACTCGAGTCTCGCCCGGTCGTCAGTCAGAGATCACAACATTTGTACCTGGAGAGCACAAACGCAGCGCTGTTTTCCACTGGCTTCGAACTCAACTTCAATCGGTACCGTAACTTACAACATCATAAACATAGAACTAGCTTGACTTATTCATTGAATAAATGCATTTGGTTCTTCAAAACTGCATCACGCAACATAGCGTGACCGAGACGGCCGTTATCCACCTGCGTGAAGTTATTTGGTGAAATGAATGAGATGTTTAAGACACCATCGTTCTGTCTCTATGTAGATGAAGGGAAATAATCGATTGCTGAAGGTCCAAAGGTGTTGTGATAAACAAATAAACATATTAGTGATTAGTGACATATTTGTGATAAACATATTAGGCAGGATAATCACATATGTTAACGTGACTGCCCACACTGTATTTATTTATGGTTATTTGTTAAATCGAGTACTGTTAGACATGAAATAGGAAGTGTTTAACATAAATGGAAGACGAAAGGGGTACTCACCATTGTAGCTCCTGCTGGTCAATGATACGAGCCTCTTCTTGCAGTGGAAAACATACAGCCAACAAACACCGTGGAACCTAAAGGAATGAAATTAAACATTAACATTTAGCCTAAACCAACATTCACAGATACAACGCAACGCAAACTACACAAACGTAAATCTTTTTAAACACAATGAGTTGTACTTACCGTGTACGCTCTAGACGGTCCACTTGCAAGCAGAAAATAAAGATATTTCTGTTGATAATCGTCGTGTTTGTATCCGGTGTCTCGCTCAAGGCCATTGCGCCCACAGATTTGAATTTTGGCGAGAGTTCAGCCTATTGACGTCATTTCCGCAGTGTAATACCCGCATATCTGAAACGGCAAAGTTAAGAGTAGAGTTAAATAAAGTTTTTAGTCAACGCAATAATTTACAACCGTTGACCAGTCGAAATAATCGTCGAAATTTGGCGTCTGTGGCTGGAAGCAGACGCCGAGTTCGACATTCCTCCCAAACGCCACACTCCCTCGCTTTTCAGGGCTAAAAAAAAAACAGTTGTAATTACCTTGTACGCTCTAGACGGTCAAGTTGCAAGCTGAAAACAAAAATATTTGCCTTGTAAGTCATCGTGTTACTAACCGCTGTGTCTTGTTTGCCAGAATTGCCGCTTTCCTACTTCCTGTTGCAAGCCACGCCCACGGATTATAATTTTGCCGTGAGTTCCGCCTATTGACGTCATGTCCGCGTCACATGACTGCGACGTAATATTATCTAAAACTGTTTGTGCGGTATTGTGTTGTTCTGTGCGGTATTGTGTTATTCTGTGCGGCGTCGTGTTGTTCTGTGCGGCGTCGTGTTGTTCAGTGCGACGTCGTGTTGTTCAGTGCGGCATGGTGTTGTTCAGTGCGGCATGGTGTTGTTCAGTGCGGCATGGTGTTGTTCAGTGCGGCATAATGTTGTTCAGTGCGGCATAATGTTGTTCAGTGCGGCATGGTGTTGTTCAGTGCGGCATGGTGTTGTTCAGTGCGGCATGGTGTTGTTCAGTGCGGCATAATGTTGTTCAGTAAGCCATAATGTTGTTCAGTGCGGCATGGTGTTGTTCAGTGCGGGATGGTGTTGTTCAGTGCAGGATGGTGTTCTTCAGTGCGGCATGGTGTTGTTCAATGCGGCATGGTGTTGTTCAGTGCGGGATGGTGTTGTTCAGTGCAGGATGGTGTTGTTCAGTGCGGCATGGTGTTGTTCAATGCGGCATGGTGTTGTTCAGTGCGGCATGGTGTTGTTCAGTGCGGCATGGTGTTGTTCAGTGCGGCATGGTGTTGTTCAGTGCGGAATGGTGTTGTTCAGTGCGGCATGGTGTTGTTCAGTGTGGGATGGTGTTGTTCAATGCGGGATCGTGTTGTTCAGTACGGGGTGGTGTTGTTCAGTGCAGGATGGTGTTGTTCAGTGCAGGATGGTGTTGTTCAGTGCGGCATGGTGTTGTTCAATGCAGGATCGTGTTGTTCAGTGCAGCATGGTGTTGTTCAGTGCAGCATGGTGTTGTTCAGTGCGGCATGGTGTTGTTCAATGCGGCATGGTGTTGTTCAGTGCGGGATGGTGTTGTTCAGTGCGGCATGGTGTTTTTCAGTGCGGCATAATGTTGTTCAGTGCAGCATGGTGTTGTTCAGTGCGGCATGGTGTTGTTCAGTGCGACATAATGTTGTTCAGTGCGGCATAATGTTGTTCAGTGCGGCATGGTGTTGTTCAGTGCGGCATGGTGTTGTTCAGTGCGGCATGGTGTTGTTCAGTGCGGCATGGTGTTGTTCAGTGCGGCATGGTGTTGTTCAGTGCAGGATGGTGTTGTTCAGTGCAGGATGGTGTTGTTCAATGCGGCATGGTGTTGTTCAGTGCGGGATGGTGTTGTTCAGTGCAGGATGGTGTTGTTCAGTGCGGCATGGTGTTGTTCAGTGCGGAATGGTGTTGTTCAGTGCGGCATGGTGTTGTTCAGTGCGGCATGGTGTTGTTCAGTGCAGGATGGTGTTGTTCAATGCGGGATGGTGTTGTTCAGTGCGGGATGGTGTTGTTCAGTGCAGGATGGTGTTGTTCAGTGCGGCATGGTGTTGTTCAATGCGGCATGGTGTTGTTCAGTGCAGGATGGTGTTGTTCAGTGCGGCATGGTGTTGTTCAATGCGGCATGGTGTTGTTCAATGCGGCATGGTGTTGTTCAGTGCGGCATGGTGTTGTTCAGTGCGGCATGGTGTTGTTCAGTGCAGCGTAATGTTGTTCAGTGCGGCATGGTGTTGTTCAGTGCGGCATGGTGTTGTTCAATGCGGCATGGTGTTGTTCAGTGCAGGATGGTGTTGTTCAGTGCGGCATGGTGTTGCTCAGTGCGGCATGGTGTTGTTCAGTGCGGGATGGTGTTGTTCAGTGCGGCATGGTGTTGTTCAGTGCGGCATGGTGTTGTTCAGTGCGGCATGGTGTTGTTCAGTGCGGCATAATGTTGTTCAGTGCGCCATAATGTTGTTCAGTGCGGCATGGTGTTGTTCAGTGCGGGATGGTGTTGTTCAGTGCGGCATGGTGTTGTTCAGTGCGGCATGGTGTTGTTCAATGCGGGATCGTGTTGTTCAGTGCGGCATGGTGTTGTTCAGTGCGGCATGGTGTTGTTCAGTGCGGCATGGTGTTGTTCAGTGCGGCATGGTGTTGTTCAGTGCGGCATAATGTTGTTCAGTGCGGCATAATGTTGTTCAGTGCGGGATGGTGTTGTTCATTGCAGGATGGTGTTGTTCAGTGCGGCATGGTGTTGTTCAATGCGGCATGGTGTTGTTCAGTTCGGGATGGTGTTGTTCAGTGCGGCATGGTGTTGTTCAGTGCGGCATAATGTTTTTCAGTGCGGCATGTTGTTGTTCAGTGCGGCATGGTGTTGTTCAGTGCAGCATAATGTTGTTCAGTGTGGCATGGTGTTGTTCAGTGCGGAATGGTGTTGTTCAGTGCGGCATGGTGTTGTTCAGTGCGGCATGGTGTTGTTCAGTGCGGCATGGTGTTGTTCAGTGCGGCATGGTGTTCAATGCGGGATCGTGTTGTTCAGTGCGGCATGGTGTTGTTCAGTGCGGCATGGTGTTGTTCAGTGCGGCATGGTGTTGTTCAGTGCGGCATGGTGTTGTTCAGTGCGGCATGGTGTTGTTCAGTGCGGCATGGTGTTGTTCATTTCGGCATAATGTTGTTCAGTGCGGCATAATGTTGTTTAGTGCGGCATGGTGTTGTTCAGTGCGGGATGGTGTTGTTCAGTGCGTTATAATGTTGTTCAGTGCGGCATGGTGTTGTTCAGTGCGGCATGGTGTTGTTCAGTGCGGCATGGTGTTGTTCAGTGCGGCATAATGTTGTTCAGTGCGGCGTAATGTTGTTCAGTGCGGGATGGTGTTGTTCAGTGCGGGATGGTGTTGTTCAGTGCGGCATGGTGTTCAATGCGGAATGGTGTTGTTCAGTGCAGGATGGTGTTGTTCAGTGCGGCATGGTGTTGTTCAGTGCGGCATAATGTTCAGTGCGGCATGGTGTTGTTCAGTGCGGCATGGTGTTGTTCAGTGCGGCATGGTGTTGTTCAGTGCGGCATGGTGTTGTTCAGTGCGGCATGGTGTTGTTCAGTGCGGCATGGTGTTGTTCAGTGCGGCATAATGTTCAGTGCGGCATAATGTTGTTCAGTGCGGCATAATGTTGTTCAGTGCGGCATGGTGTTGTTCAGTGCGGGATGGTGTTGTTCAGTGCAGGATGGTGTTGTTCAGTGCGGCATGGTGTTCAGTGCGGGATGGTGTCTTTCAGTGCGGCATGGTGTCGTTCAGTGCGGCATGGTGTCTTTCAGTGCGGCATGGTGTCGTTCAGTGAGGCATGGTGTTGTTCAGTGCGGCATGGTGTTGTTTAGTGCGGCATGGTGTTGTTCAGTGCGGGATGGTGTTGTTCAGTGTGGCATGGTGTTCAGTGCGGCATGGTGTTGTTCAGTGCGGTATCGTGTTGTTCAGTGCGGTATCGTGTTTCTCAGTGCGGTATCGTGTTGTTCAGTGCAGTATCGTTGTGTTGTTCGTATTGTGTTGTGTTGTTCGTAATGTGTTGTGTTGTTCGTATTGTGTTGTGTTGTTCGTATTGTGTTGTGTTGTTCGTATTGTGTTGTGTTGTTCATATTGTGTTGTTCATATTGTGTTGAGTTGTTCGTATTGTGTTGTGTTGTTCGTATTGTGTTGCCTTTAACACTTAGCCTCTAACACTTAGCCTCTAACACTTAGCCTCTAGCATCTAGAAGGTAAATAAATAGGAAGGAAGGACTCACCGGTGACGTCTTCGCCCACGTCCAAGCGTTGTACTTTGTATTTTCATCCTTCTGACAGTGGAAAACATAGCCAACAAACACCGTGGAACCTAAACGAATGAAAGAAAACTATCATTTGGCCACAACCAACATTCACAGATACAACACAATGTGACGTGCGGGGTTGAGGTTAAAGGTTGAGTGAAGGGCCCTCGTTTTAAACTACTTTTTTGAAAAGGATTGGGAACAAGTAAGACGTATTTAATTTATTTAATGGGAAGTAGTAAGAGCTATTGAATTTAATCTATGTATTATATTCTATTGTATTGTATTCTGTTGTATTCTTTTGGATTGTATTCACACTAACCCCACTAAAACTTCAGCCCACAAAAACTCGCCTCTGGCGCCTAGCCTCTGGCACTTAGCCTCTAACACTTAGCCTTTAACACTTAGCCTTTAACACTTAGCCTTTAACACTTAGCCTTTAACACTTAGCCTAGAAGGTGAATAAATAGGGTTAAAGGTTGAGTGAAGGGCCCTCGTTTTAAACTACTGTTTTGAAAAGGAGTGGGAACAAGTAAGACGTATTTAATTTATTTAATGGGAAGTAGTAAGACTTATTAAATTTATTTAATCTACTTTTCTTCCCAGGCAAAATTTGATGTGCTGCGATTCCAAATTTCCAAAGTGAATGAAGGAATGAAGTCCTTTAAATTATGATTTTGTATAAATACTAGGCATTAACACAAAATCGACGGCACAAAATGGGCAGACTTTACTTGTTTGAAAAGGACTGGTTACAAGACAGACTTTTTTAATTTATTTAATGGGAAGAAGACTTAGTTTAATTGATCTATTTTTGTTCCCTGGCAAAATTCGATTTGCTGCAATTCCAAATTTCCAAAGTGAATGAAGGCAAGAAGTCGTTTAAATTATGATTTTGTTTAAATACTAGGCATGGACACAAAATCTACGGCACAAAATGGGCAGACTTTACTTGTTTGAAGAGGACTGGTTACAAGACAGACTTTTCTGATTTATTTATTGGGAAGAAGACTTATTTAGTTTATTTAATCTATTTTTGTTCCCTGGCAAAATTGGATTTGCTGAAACTGTATTTTGCCAAATCTTGCCTTGAGACCTGATAGGAAGTATTAAACGCTTAGTTAAATCAATACAAGTTGGTAGTAAGAGCGAGTAATGTTGGTTGAACCGATGAATGAAGGTTGAAAGCAATTTAAATTATGACTTTGTATAAATACTAGATATTAACAGAACATCTACTGCGCGAAATGGGCAGAGTTTACTTGTTTGAGAAGGAGTGGCTTATTCAAAACTAAGATTTATTTAATCTGTTTGTTCCCAGGCAAAATTGGATGTGATGCAATTCCAAATTTCACCACATGACGGTGCCCAATTTCGACTTCATAGGACATATTAAACACTTAGCTTGTTATTATGTTCAAGGTAATCAGATTTGTTTATTATTCTAATGGCCTCTTCAAAACTATTCTGGATTACTACTTTGGATCTATTCTACATTACTTGGCAACAACATACTCTGTAACAGATTAGGCAGTATAATTAGTGTGAAGGTGAAGACCTTCACACTATTGTTATTGCTGTCCTTTATTAGTGTGAAGGTGAAGACCTTCACACTATTGTTATTGCTGTCCTTTATTATTATTATTATTAGTGTGAAGGTGAAGACCTTCACACTATTGTTATTGCTGTCCTTTATTATTATTAGTGTGAAGGTGAAGACCTTCACACTATTGTTATTGCTGTCCTTTATTATTATTATTCTACTTATTCCGCTCACTTTTTTGACGCTTAACTCCTTCCACATACTTCAACCGATTCACTCCATTCCACTTTTCACTTATTCCAAATATTCATGACACGGCTGCTTACATTTTTTTTGTTCGAAAAATTTTCCGTTTTCACAAAATTCACGATTTTGTGGCATTTTTTTCCCCATTCATTCTTAATGGCAGATTCAACATTTCACATTTTTGTTGTTCCAGTTTGAAATTCACTTATTTCAACACATTCAAATCACATTGGGGACATTCCCAAACTTGCCAAATTCAAAAATTTCACGTTTTCACTTTTAAAATTTGCACAAAATTTTGCAAAATTTCACAAAATTTAGTTTTTCACTTCTAGTTTCTACATTTTTCCACCGATTCAACTCGTTCCAACTTTCAACTGTTCATCTTTTGCCTACCTATTCCACACCGTCCCACTTAGCAAAATTTCCAAATTTTCAATTTTGAAATTCACACCAAATTTTCCCAAAATTTAGTTTTTCCCTTCTAATTTCTACATTTTTCAACCGATTCAACCCATTCCAACTTTATTCACTTTGTTCACCTTATGCTTACCATATTCACCAACCTTCACCCCCACTTCCACAATTCAACCCTTGACCCCCACTTCCAGAGTGGCGGCCATCTTGGATTGACCCTGAAGTGCCCCAATGAACCCGGAATGAACTGGAAGTGCCCCAAATCAAACCGGGATTGACCCCAAATGAACCGGAAGTGACCTCAGGTAAACCGGAAGTGACCCCAAATCAAACCGGAAGTGACCCCAAATCAAACCGGAAGTGACCTTTTTTAAACCGGAAGTGACCCCAAATAAACCGGAAGTGACCTCAGCTAGACCGGAAGTGCCTCTAATCAAACCGGAAGTGACCCAAATCAAACCGGAAATGACCATATTTCAACATTAAGTGCCCTAAATACCTACATTTGCGCTAACTTTTGCAAATTTTGCCCGATTAAACCCATTTCAACATTTTAACCCCAAAAGTGAACCTCCTGAAGCCGTTTCTTTCCTTTTGTTCCAAATTTCAGAAACTTTTGGTGCAATTTTTTTTTCTTTTAATTCCCATTCATTCTCTATTAGGATTCAAGATTTGCTCTAACTTCTACATTTTTTAACCGATTCAACTCGTTCCAACTTTCAACTGTTCCTCTTTTGCCTTCCTATTCCACAACTTCCCACTTACCAAAAATTCTCTACAATTTTGTTTTTCTACTCTAATTTCTACATTTTCAACTTATTCAACCCATTCCACCTTTCAACTGTTCATCATTTTCCTACCTATTCCACAACTTCCCACTTACCCAAAATTCCAAATTTTCAATTTTGAAATTCACACCCAATTTTCCCAAATTTCCTTTTTCCCTTGTAATTTCTACATTTTTCAACCGATTCAACTCTTTTCAACATCATTCTGCAACATTCCCCAAGTATTTATTCAACCTCTTCACCTTCACACGCAATTTCTTCAGGAATTGCAAATTCTAGTTATTATTATTCTACTTATTCCGCTCACTTTTTTGACGCTTAACTCCTTCCACATACTTCAACCGATTCACTCCGTTCCACTTTTCACTTATTCCAAATATTCATGACACGGCTGCTTACATTTTTTTTGTTCGAAAAATTTTCCGTTTTCACAAAATTCACGATTTTGTGGCATTTTTTTCCCCATTCATTCTTAATGGCAGATTCAACATTTCACATTTTTGTTGTTCCAGTTTGAAATTCACTTATTTCAACACATTCAAATCACATTGGGGACATTCCCAAACTTGCCAAATTCAAAAATTTCACGTTTTCACTTTTAAAATTTGCACAAAATTTTGCAAAATTTCACAAAATTTAGTTTTTCACTTCTAGTTTCTACATTTTTCCACCGATTCAACTCGTTCCAACTTTCAACTGTTCATCTTTTGCCTACCTATTCCACACCTTCCCACTTAGCAAAATTTCCAAATTTTCAATTTTGAAATTCACACCAAATTTTCCCAAAATTTAGTTTTTCCCTTCTAATTTCTACATTTTTCAACCGATTCAACCCATTCCAACTTTATTCACTTTGTTCACCTTATGCTTACCATATTCACCCCCTTCACCCCCACTTCCACAATTCAACCCTTGACCCCCACTTCCAGAGTGGCGGCCATCTTGGATTGACCCTGAAGTGCCCCAATGAACCCGGAATGAACTGGAAGTGCCCCAAATCAAACCGGAATTGACCCCAAATGAACCGGAAGTGACCTCAGGTAAACCGGAAGTGACCCCAAATCAAACCGGAAGTGACCCCAAATCAAACCGGAAGTGACCTTTTTAAACCGGAAGTGACCTTTTTAAACCGGAAGTGACCCCAAATAAACCGGAAGTGACCTCAGCTAGACCGGAAGTGCCTCTAATCAAACCGGAAGTGACCCAAATCAAACCGGAAATGACCATATTTCAACATTAAGTGCCCTAAATACCTACATTTGCGCTAACTTTTGCAAATTTTGCCCGATTAAACCCATTTCAACATTTTAACCCCAAAAGTGAACCTCCTGAACCCGTTTTTTTCCTTTTGTTCCAAATTTCAGAAACTTTTGGTGCAATTTTTTTTTCTTTTAATTCCCATTCATTCTCTATTAGGATTCAAGATTTGCTCTAACTTCTACATTTTTTAACCGATTCAACTCGTTCCAACTTTCAACTGTTCCTCTTTTGCCTTCCTATTCCACAACTTCCCACTTACCAAAAATTCTCTACTATTTTGTTTTTCTACTCTAATTTCTACATTTTCAACTTATTCAACCCATTCCACCTTTCAACTGTTCATCATTTTCCTACCTATTCCACAACTTCCCACTTACCCAAAATTCCAAATTTTCAATTTTGAAATTCACACCCAATTTTCCCAAATTTCCTTTTTCCCTTGTAATTTCTACATTTTTCAACCGATTCAACTCTTTTCAACATCATTCTGCAACATTCCCCAAGTATTTATTCAACCTCTTCACCTTCACACGCAATTTCTTCAGGAATTGCAAATTCTAGTTATTAGTGTGAAGGTGAAGACCTTCACACTATTGTTATTGCTGTCCTTTATTATTAGTGTGAAGGTGAAGACCTTCACACTATTGTTATTGCTGTCCTTTATTATTATTATTATTATTATTATTATTATTCTACTTATTCCGCTCACTTTTTTGACGCTTAACTCCTTCCACATACTTCAACCGATTCACTCCGTTCCACTTTTCACTTATTCCAAATATTCATGACACGGCTGCTTACATTTTTTTTGTTCGAAAAATTTTCCGTTTTCACAAAATTCACGATTTTGTGGCATTTTTTTCCCCATTCATTCTTAATGGCAGATTCAACATTTCACATTTTTGTTGTTCCAGTTTGAAATTCACTTATTTCAACACATTCAAATCACATTGGGGACATTCCCAAACTTGCCAAATTCAAAAATTTCACGTTTTCACTTTTAAAATTTGCACAAAATTTTGCAAAATTTCACAAAATTTAGTTTTTCACTTCTAGTTTCTACATTTTTCCACCGATTCAACTCGTTCCAACTTTCAACTGTTCATCTTTTGCCTACCTATTCCACACCTTCCCACTTAGCAAAATTTGCAAATTTTCAATTTTGAAATTCACACCAAATTTTCCCAAAATTTAGTTTTTCCCTTCTAATTTCTACATTTTTCAACCGATTCAACCCATTCCAACTTTATTCACTTTGTTCACCTTATGCTTACCATATTCACCCCCTTCACCCCCACTTCCACAATTCAACCCTTGACCCCCACTTCCAGAGTGGCGGCCATCTTGGATTGACCCTGAAGTGCCCCAATGAACCCGGAATGAACTGGAAGTGCCCCAAATCAAACCGGAATTGACCCCAAATGAACCGGAAGTGACCTCTGGTAAACCGGAAGTGACCCCAAATCAAACCGGAAGTGACCCCAAATCAAACCGGAAGTGACCCCAAATCAAACCGGAAGTGACCTTTTTAAACCGGAAGTGACCCCAAATAAACCGGAAGTGACCTCAGCTAGACCGGAAGTGCCTCTAATCAAACCGGAAGTGACCTAAATAGACCGGAAGTGCCTCTAATCAAACCGGAAGTGACCTAAATAAACCGGAAGTGACCCAAATCAAACCGGAAGTGACCCCAAATCAAACCGGAAGTGACCTTTTTAAACCGGAAGTGACCTTTTTAAACCGGAAGTGACCTCAGCTAGACCGGAAGTGCCTCTATTCAAACCGGAAGTGACTCAAATAGACCGGAAGTGACCCAAATCAAACCGGAAGTGACCATATTTCAACATTAAGTGCCCAAAATACCTACATTTGCGCTAACTTTTGCAAATTTTGACCGATTAAACCCGTTTCTACATTTTAACCCCAAAAGTGAACCTCCTGAAGCCGTTTTTTTCCTTTTGTTCCAAATTTCAAAAGATTTTGGCGCAATTTTTTTTTCTTTTAATTCCCATTCATTCTTTATTAGGATTCAAGATTTGCTCTAACTTCTACATTTTTTAACCGATTCAACTCGTTCCAACTTTCAACTGTTCAATTTTGGTTTTCTACTCTAATTTCTACTTTTTTCAACTTATTCAACCCATTCAACTTATTCAACCCATTCCACCTTTCAACTGTTCATCATTTTCCTACCTATTCCACAACTTCCCACTTACCCAAAATTCCAAATTTTCAGTTTTGAAATTCACACCCAATTTTCCCAAATTTCCTTTTCCCTTGTAATTTCTACATTTTTCAACCGATTCAACTCTTTTCAACATCATTCTGCAGCATTCCCCAAGTATTTATTCAACCTCTTCACCTTCACACGCAATTTCTTCAGGAATTGCAAATTCTAGTTATTATTATTATTATTCTACTTATTCCGCTCACTTTTTTGACGCTTAACTCCTTCCACATACTTCAACCGATTCACTCCGTTCCACTTTTCACTTATTCCAAATATTCATGACACGGCTGCTTACATTTTTTTTGTTCGAAAAATTTTCCGTTTTCACAAAATTCACGATTTTGTGGCATTTTTTTCCCCATTCATTCTTAATGGCAGATTCAACATTTCACATTTTTGTTGTTCCAGTTTGAAATTCACTTATTTCAACACATTCAAATCACATTGGGGACATTCCCAAACTTGCCAAATTCAAAAATTTCACGTTTTCACTTTTAAAATTTGCACAAAATTTTGCAAAATTTCACAAAATTTAGTTTTTCACTTCTAGTTTCTACATTTTTCCACCGATTCAACTCGTTCCAACTTTCAACTGTTCATCTTTTGCCTACCTATTCCACACCTTCCCACTTAGCAAAATTTCCAAATTTTCAATTTTGAAATTCACACCAAATTTTCCCAAAATTTAGTTTTTCCCTTCTAATTTCTACATTTTTCAACCGATTCAACCCATTCCAACTTTATTCACTTTGTTCACCTTATGCTTACCATATTCACCCCCTTCACCCCCACTTCCACAATTCAACCCTTGACCCCCACTTCCAGAGTGGCGGCCATCTTGGATTGACCCTGAAGTGCCCCAATGAACCCGGAATGAACTGGAAGTGCCCCAAATCAAACCGGAATTGACTCCAAAAGAACCGGAAGTGACCTCAGGTAAACCGGAAGTGACCCCAAATCAAACCGGAAGTGACCTTTTTAAACCGGAAGTGACCCCAAATAAACCGGAAGTGACCTCAGCTAGACCGGAAGTGCCTCTAATCAAACCGGAAGTGACCCAAATAGACCGGAAGTGACCCAAATCAAACCGGAAGTGACCATATTTCAACATTAAGTGCCCTAAATACCTACATTTGCGCTAACTTTTGCAAATTTTGCCCGATTAAACCCATTTCAACATTTTAACCCCAAAAGTGAACCTCCTGAAGCCGTTTCTTTCCTTTTGTTCCAAATTTCAGAAACTTTTGGTGCAATTTTTTTTTCTTTTAATTCCCATTCATTCTCTATTAGGATTCAAGATTTGCTCTAACTTCTACATTTTTTAACCGATTCAACTCGTTCCAACTTTCAACTGTTCCTCTTTTGCCTTCCTATTCCACAACTTCCCACTTACCAAAAATTCTCTACAATTTTGTTTTTCTACTCTAATTTCTACATTTTCAACTTATTCAACCCATTCCACCTTTCAACTGTTCATCATTTTCCTACCTATTCCACAACTTCCCACTTACCCAAAATTCCAAATTTTCAATTTTGAAATTCACACCCAATTTTCCCAAATTTCCTTTTTCCCTTGTAATTTCTACATTTTTCAACCGATTCAACTCTTTTCAACATCATTCTGCAACATTCCCCAAGTATTTATTCAACCTCTCACCTTCACACGCAATTTCTTCAGGAATTGCAAATTCTAGTTATTATTATTATTATTCTACTTATTCCGCTCACTTTTTTGACGCTTAACTCCTTCCACATACTTCAACCGATTCACTCCGTTCCACTTTTCACTTATTCCAAATATTCATGACACGGCTGCTTACATTTTTTTTGTTCGAAAAATTTTCCGTTTTCACAAAATTCACGATTTTGTGGCATTTTTTTCCCCATTCATTCTTAATGGCAGATTCAACATTTCACATTTTTGTTGTTCCAGTTTGAAATTCACTTATTTCAACACATTCAAATCACATTGGGGACATTCCCAAACTTGCCAAATTCAAAAATTTCACGTTTTCACTTTTAAAATTTGCACAAAATTTTGCAAAATTTCACAAAATTTAGTTTTTCACTTCTAGTTTCTACATTTTTCCACCGATTCAACTCGTTCCAACTTTCAACTGTTCATCTTTTGCCTACCTATTCCACACCTTCCCACTTACCAGAATTTCCAAATTTTCAATTTTGAAATTGACACCAAATTTTCCCCAAATTTAGTTTTTCCCTTCTAATTTCTACATTTTTCAACCGATTCAACCCATTCCAACTTTATTCACTTTGTTCACCTTATGCTTACCATATTCACCCCCTTCACCCCCACTTCCACAATTCAACCCTTGACCCCCACTTCCAGAGTGGCGGCCATCTTGGATTGACCCTGAAGTGCCCCAATGAACCCGGAATGAACTGGAAGTGCCCCAAATCAAACCGGAATTGACCCCAAATGAACCGGAAGTGACCTCAGGTAAACCGGAAGTGACCCCAAATCAAACCGGAAGTGACCCCAAATCAAACCGGAAGTGACCTTTTTCAACCGGAAGTGACCCCAAATAAACCGGAAGTGACCTCAGCTAGACCGGAAGTGCCTCTAATCAAACCGGAAGTGACCCAAATAGACCGGAAGTGACCCAAATCAAACCGGAAGTGACCATATTTCAACATTAAGTGCCCTAAATACCTACATTTGCGCTAACTTTTGCAAATTTTGCCCGATTAAACCCATTTCAACATTTTAACCCCAAAAGTGAACCTCCTAAAGCTGTTTTTTTTCCTTTTGTTCCAAATTTCAAAAAATTTTGGTGCAATTTTTTTTCTTTTAATTCCCATTCATTCTCTATTAGGATTCAAGATTTGCTCTAACTTCTACATTTTTTAACCGATTCAACTTGTTCCAACTTTGAACTGTTCTTCTTTTGCCTTCCTATTCCACAACTACCCACTTACCAAAAATTCTCTACAATTTTGTTTTTCTAATCTAATTTCTACATTTTTCAACTTATTCAACCCATTCGACCTTTCAACTGTTCATCATTTTCCTACCTATTCCACAACTTCCCACTTACCCAAAATTCCAAATTTTCAATTTTGTAACACACCCAATTTTCCCAAATTTCCTTTTTCCCTTGTAATTTCTACATTTTTCAACCGATTCAACTCTTTTCAACATCATTCTGCAACATTCCCCAAGTATTTATTCAACCTCTTCACCTTCACACGCAATTTCTTCAGGAATTGCAAATTCTAGTTATTATTATTATTATTATTCTACTTATTCCGCTCACTTTTTTGACGCTTAACTCCTTCCACATACTTCAACCGATTCACTCCGTTCCACTTTTCACTTATTCCAAATATTCATGACACGGCTGCTTACATTTTTTTTGTTCGAAAAATTTTCCGTTTTCACAAAATTCACGATTTTGTGGCATTTTTTTCCCCATTCATTCTTAATGGCAGATTCAACATTTCACATTTTTGTTGTTCCAGTTTGAAATTCACTTATTTCAACACATTCAAATCACATTGGGGACATTCCCAAACTTGCCAAATTCAAAAATTTCACGTTTTCACTTTTAAAATTTGCACAAAATTTTGCAAAATTTCACAAAATTTAGTTTTTCACTTCTAGTTTCTACATTTTTCCACCGATTCAACTCGTTCCAACTTTCAACTGTTCATCTTTTGCCTACCTATTCCACACCTTCCCACTTAGCAAAATTTCCAAATTTTCAATTTTGAAATTCACACCAAATTTTCCCAAAATTTAGTTTTTCCCTTCTAATTTCTACATTTTTCGACCGATTCAACCCATTCCAACTTTATTCACTTTGTTCACCTTATGCTTACCATATTCACCCCCTTCACCCCCACTTCCACAATTCAACCCTTGACCCCCACTTCCAGAGTGGCGGCCATCTTGGATTGACCCTGAAGTGCCCCAATGAACCCGGAATGAACTGGAAGTGCCCCAAATCAAACCGGAATTGACCCCAAATGAACCGGAAGTGACCTCAGGTAAACCGGAAGTGACCCCAAATCAAACCGGAAGTGACCTTTTTAAACCGGAAGTGACCTTTTTAAACCGGAAGTGACCACAAATAAACCGGAAGTGACCTCAGCTAGACCGGAAGTGCCTCTAATCAAACCGGAAGTGACCCAAATCAAACCGGAAGTGACCATATTTCAACATTAAGTGCCCTAAATACCTACATTTGCGCTAACTTTTGCAAATTTTGCCCGATTAAACCCATTTCAACATTTTAACCCCAAAAGTGAACCTCCTGAAGCCGTTTTTTTACTTTTGTTCCAAATTTCAGAAACTTTTGGTGCAATTTTTTTTTCTTTTAATTCCCATTCATTCTCTATTAGGATTCAAGATTTGCTCTAACTTCTACATTTTTTAACCGATTTAACTCGTTTCAACTTTCAACTGTTCCTCTTTTGCCTTCCTATTCCACAACTTCCCACTTACCAAAAATTCTCTACAATTTTGTTTTTCTACTCTAATTTCTACATTTTCAACTTATTCAACCCATTCCACTGTTTATCATTTTCCTACCTATTCCACAACTTCCCACTTACCCAAAATTCCAAATTTTCAATTTTGAAATTCACACGCAATTTTCCCAAATTTCCTTTTTCCCTTGTAATTTCTACATTTTTCAACCGATTCAACTCTTTTCAACATCATTCTGCAACATTCCCCAAGTATTTATTCAACCTCTTCACCTTCACACGCAATTTCTTCAGGAATTGCAAATTCTAGTTATTATTATTATTCTACTTATTCCGCTCACTTTTTTGACGCTTAACTCCTTCCACATACTTCAACCGATTCACTCCGTTCCACTTTTCACTTATTCCAAATATTCATGACACGGCTGCTTACATTTTTTTTGTTCGAAAAATTTTCCGTTTTCACAAAATTCACGATTTTGTGGCATTTTTTTCCCCATTCATTCTTAATGGCAGATTCAACATTTCACATTTTTGTTGTTCCAGTTTGAAATTCACTTATTTCAACACATTCAAATCACATTGGGGACATTCCCAAACTTGCCAAATTCAAAAATTTCACGTTTTCACTTTTAAAATTTGCACAAAATTTTGCAAAATTTCACAAAATTTAGTTTTTCACTTCTAGTTTCTACATTTTTCCACCGATTCAACTCGTTCCAACTTTCAACTGTTCATCTTTTGCCTACCTATTCCGCACCTTCCCACTTAGCAAAATTTCCAAATTTTCAATTTTGAAATTCACACCAAATTTTCCCAAAATTTAGTTTTTCCCTTCTAATTTCTACATTTTTCAACCGATTCAACCCATTCCAACTTTATTCACTTTGTTCACCTTATGCTTACCATATTCACCCCCTTCACCCCCACTTCCACAATTCAACCCTTGACCCCCACTTCCAGAGTGGCGGCCATCTTGGATTGACCCTGAAGTGCCCCAATGAACCCGGAATGAACTGGAAGTGCCCCAAATCAAACCGGAATTGACCCCAAATGAACCGGAAGTGACCTCAGGTAAACCGGAAGTGACCCCAAATCAAACCGGAAGTGACCCCAAATCAAACCGGAAGTTACCTTTTTAAACCGGAAGTGACCCCAAATAAACCGGAAGTGACCTCAGCTGGACCGGAAGTGCCTCTAATCAAACCGGAAGTGACCCAAATAGACCGGAAGTGACCCAAATCAAACCGGAAGTGACCATAATTCAACATTAAGTGCCCAAAATACCTACATTTGCGCTAACTTTTGCAAATTTTGACCGATTAAACCCGTTTCTACATTTTAACCCCAAAAGTGAACCTCCTGAAGCCGTTTTTTTCCTTTTGTTCCAAATTTCAAAAGATTTTGGCGCAATTTTTTTTTTCTTTTAATTCCCATTCATTCTTTATTAGGATTCAAGATTTGCTCTAACTTCTACATTTTTTAACCGATTCAACTCGTTCCAACTTTCAACTGTTCAATTTTGGTTTTCTACTCTAATTTCTACTTTTTTCTACTTATTCAACCCATTCAACTTATTCAACCCATTCCACCTTTCAACTGTTCATCATTTTCCTACCTATTCCACAACTTCCCACTTACCCAAAATTCCAAATTTTCAGTTTTGAAATTCACACCCAATTTTCCCAAATTTCCTTTTCCCTTGTAATTTCTACATTTTTCAACCGATTCAACTCTTTTCAACATCATTCTGCAGCATTCCCCAAGTATTTATTCAACCTCTTCACCTTCACACGCAATTTCTTCAGGAATTGCAAATTCTAGTCATATATGTTAACTTGAGAGTGCCCACACTCAATCTACTTATCGTGATGTGTTAAATCAATTACTGTTAGACATTATTTGTCTGATAATCTACCAAATCTTTGAATTGAAGAATTTGTGATTTAATTAATAGCTTGTTCAGGGTAATCAGACTTGTATATAATTCTAATGGCCTTCTTTTGAAAACTATTCTGAATTACAACTTTGGATCTTATATTACTTTGCAACAATCTACTCGGTGACAGATTAGGCAGTATAATCACATATGTTAACTTCAGTGCCCACACTGTATTTATTTATGGTTATTTGTTAAATCAAGTACTGTTAGACATGAAATAGGAAGTGTTTAACATAAATGTTATGGCTACTCACCATTGTAGCTCGCTCCTGGTCAATGATACGAGCCTCTTCTTGCAGTGGAAAACTTGCAGCCAACAAACACCGTGGAACCTAAAGGAATGAAATTAAACATTAACATTTCGCCTCGACCAATTTTCACACGTACAACGCAACGCGGCTACACTTCTGCTATTACAAACGTAAATCTCCTTAAACACAATGAGTGTTACTTACCGTGTACGCTCTAGGCAAAATTGGATGTGATGCAATTCCAAATCTATCTGAAACGGCAGTTAAAAGTAGAGTTACATCAAGTTTTCTTTTTTAATCAACACAATCATTTACAACCGTTGACCAGAAAGAATCGTCGAAATTCGACGTCCCCCACAAACGCCACGCTCACTCGCTTTTCAGGGCAACAAAAGTACTTCTTTTTAAAAACGATGAGTTGTACTTACCGTGTACGCTCTGGACGGTCCAGTTGCAAGCAGAAAATAAAAATATTTCTCTTGTTAGTCGTATGTTACCATCCGCTGTGTCTTTGTCAACATCACCGCCATTTTCCTACTTCCTGCTGCGAGCCACGCCCACGGATTTAAATTTGGGCGGAAGCTCTTTCCATTGGCGTCGTTTTTGCGTATAGCAAATCCGATTGGTTGGGAAGGGGGCACGGTTATGCAGCCGAGGGGTCCTGTGATCGGTGGGATGTAAAGTAGGCGTCGACGTCACGTCCGCGTCACGTGACCACGACGTGGCAGACGTCATATAGCAACCGCTGTTTTGTTTAGTAGACTTACAGTTGTTATGCATTGACATAATGGCGCACACTCCAAATAGATTTAAATAAATTAAATAATTCTTCTGCCCACTCCCTTTTAAACAAGTTAACTCTCCCCGCGGATTTGAATTCCGGCGGAAGTTCTGCCCATCACGTGACGTCTGTCACGTGACCACACGCGGCAGATGTCATATAGCAACCGCTGTTTTGTTTAGTAGATTTACAGTTGTTATGCATTGGCATAATGGTGTGCACTCAAAATAGATTTAAATAAATTAAATATTTCTTCTGCCCACTCCCTTTTAAACAAGTTAACTCTGCCCACGTCCATTGACGTCTTGTCTGCGTCACGTGACCACGACGTAGCGACGTCATATAGTAACCGCTGTTTTGATCAGTAGACTTACAGTTATTATGCGTTGACATAATGGCGCACTGGTTAGCATGGCCACCTCTTAAGCATGATGTTGCGGGTTCGACGCCTGATCAATGTTAGCATGGAGTGAGCTGAAGTGCATGGCGCTGAAGATTTGAATCTTTGAAATGCGCTGAGGTCTGACATATCAGGCAGAATGGTTTGCCATCACGTTCAACAAAAAATAGAAACTTTCCCACTCTGATTAAAACGTCCTGTGTTCATCTACGTATTTTCGTTTTGCTGTGCATCTTTTCCCTGCCATTTCGAGAGCCCAATTGACACTCATAGTTTAAAGAAATGTGTTTGCCCATCCTACTTTGTGGAATTTCACCACATGCGCTTTTGACCAAAATACCAAATTGAACTCAAGTGAAGCCAACACGCACAACCCCCCCCCCCCCCCACACACACACACACACACACACAAATGTTGATATGAACATAAAAGAGCCGCATGCGGTTCGGGAGTTGCGGCTTGGCCAAACCTGTACTATACAACTTTATTTGTATAAAATTTTCACAACAGCTGTCACACAAACAAAGCGGGAAAAACCGAAGACGTGCGTGTTCCGCCCACGCTGGATTTATTTGCACCTTTGAAAAGACACCGTATTGCCGCAGATGTGGCAAAGAGTACTTTTGGGCATCTGAGGAAGGATGTCCAAAGCATCACGTCACCTGCTCTGGTAGGCATGGTGGTGGGACGTTGAGGTCAACCGCTTTGGGGTTGGCTGAATCTTTGATCGCAGGATGCCACACACTTGAAGACAGAAGCAGAAAAGCAGAGCTAAATGCAAAATGTACTCACCGGTGACTCCAATTTTTTTCCCCCCTGAAGAAACAGCTGGACGGGTGGCCCCGGCTGGCCAGTGGGACTCTTGTTATTCTGACCCTTTTTAGTGCGCGTTTGGGGCAACAACCGTTTTTTTGTGGCGCTCTCTTCTGGTTCAAAAGTGCCCTGCATGTGAATTTGCTTTTCCTGCCTTCTGATTGGATGAGCGCCGGTGTGACGCGGTGCCTCTGTCACCGTGGCGGGGGGTATACGTTGGCATCGGAGCGTCTGCCAACGTCTGAGACCGGCTGGCAGTGTATCGGAGGTGTCGAGTGCGGTGCCGCTGGAGCTCACTCACCAGCTGGTGTTAGGGCCACAGAATGAAGGCCAAGGAGAAGAATAGAAAGAGAAACAGAAACTTCTCCTCCAATTGTTTGATTTGTCTCTTCTGAGCTTCGATGAATTCTTTCAGCTCTTTGTTCCTCTAGGACGGACAAATGGAAAGTGGCATTCAAAAGCCAGTAAGCGTGCAAGTAAGTGCCGGGCTGGCTTTGGGCCCTTACCTGTTGCGCGCTGTGCAGCAGATCCATTCTCTCTTGGAGGATGCAAGCGTCGCGCTCCCTCAACTCGCACATCAGGGCTCGCTTCCATTGGTCCACGGCGCTCCTAAGCTCTTCTCTCTGATCCGCCGTCAGCACGTCATTCACGCCAGCGTGGCTGGCTTTTTCGCCGTCCGTGGCGGGGCAGTCCCGCTGCGGTAGCGCCTCGTACAACATGGCCTCCAGCTCCAGGATCCTCTGGGCCGCAATCCTCGTCCATCAGTGGTCCGGCGGGAGATTTGAGGGCGGCTTACCTTATGAGCCTGGTCCATGGAACACTTCCTGAAGTCCAACTCTTCATCCAGGTAGCCCTTCTGCTTGCAGAACATATCCTAGCACAGCTCAAGGTCAGAATTGTTGGGGCACATTGCCGGTTCCCCTTGGCTGATGTCGCGTGTCTGTCTACCTTCTCACTTTCAATGTCCAACATCTTCTGTTGAAGTGCTGACTTGGTCACTTTGATGTATTCTAACCACTGAGGAAAGGCTGCTGTCACATAAGCAGAATGCGAGAGCGTGCGTGGACGTGCGCTAGGGTGAGAAGGGTCCTGGCGTGAATCACGACCACCTGCTCCTCGTTGGTGAGATTCTGCAAGAGCCCAAAGGCACAGCGTCAACAAGCTTCTTTCAGCGCAAAGCCTTCCAAAAGTCACATTTGAGCCGCCGAGTCTCGTGGAGTGCGAACATAAGGAGTTCGACATACACTTACGGCGTTATAGCCCAGGATGTCCAGCTTCTTCATCAGATCACTGATGACGATGTCCGGGGGAAAGGCGCAAGGAGCAATGTAAGGTGTTCTGGGACCTCGGGTTAAGGTTAGGGTTGCGAGGGACGCCTTACGTACGCTCACGCCCTCGGCCTCGCAGTAGATCTGCAAAGGGCTGAGGCCGTCTGGGAAACGGACTTGCAGAAACTTCAAGACGGGGGAGCGCCACTCCCTCTCCTGAAAGGCAGAGGCATGCATCCGTCCGTCCGTCCGTCCGTCCGTCCGTCACATCTCTGGCCTCAACACGCTTGTGCGAGTCTTCCCACCTCCAGCTCCAGGATGCGGAACTCAAGCAGTTCGTTTTGGTCTCGGATATCCTGGATGTGCTCTTTCAGACGCGCTTCTTCCGCCTCCATCCGCCTGACCTGAAAAGACAGTCAGACCTCATCTGCGGGGCTTCACGACGGGTGTGACGCCAAGCGACTCCGCCCAGCGCCTTTCTTTCCGTCACCTTTTCGGCCAACTGCTGATTGCTCTGACGCAGCAGCTGCTTCTCCTCCACCCACTTGACATTCTAGAAGAGACAAACGCGTGGACAGCTTTGGAATGTTGTGTCATTTTCATCCACAAATTCTTTGGTTGACTGGAAAATGACATTTGCTTTTCTCCGCATTTTCCCAGCCACGTTCGGGGGGGGGGGGGGGGGGGTTGGTCCAGTAATGCCAGACGGATGAGTGACTGAAGAATGTAGCTATTTTGTCTGAGAAAAAGGTGTGCTCATTGATGAGCTTACCTGTCCTTGTTGCTTCAGCGCTGACTCCAGATCTGCTACTCTGCTTTGATAGTGACCCATTTCTACCATCAGCTTTTCTCTGGTCTGAAAGGAGGAGGAGGGAGGCTCCTCCTCCTCCTTTCAGACCAGAGAACACCCGAGGCTGGGTGAGAACGGGGAGGCTGCGACCCGGCCGGGGGTTGCGGGAAGGGGCGCCACCTTGATCTCCTTCTCGGCGTCGTAGTCCCCTTCGCTGGTCTGGGCTAGCAGAGCGTAGGCTCGTTGCAGCGCTTGATATTCTTGCGTCAGCTGGCGGTAGCGAAGCTCCGCCTCTTCATGCACACACCAATGCAACACAGCACTAGTACCAGAATCAGTCAGACCGGCGACAAAGCACCCGCGACGCAAAGACGAGTCCGATTCCAGGCTGAAGAGGAATGTTTGGTGCCAATACGCTGGCAGAAATGGCGGGCTACCTCTTCGGGTTCCGTGTCGGGGGTTCTGTCGGTGTGAAAAGACAAGGACGATCCGTCCGGGTCCACCAACACGTCTTCGTCGTAGCCGTAAAATGTTTCGATGACCTGCGGGCGCGGAAGCAAACATCTCTCTGAACAAACTGAAGCGACACCTCACGATGAATCGACGAGAGGAACGATAGCGAGAAAAAGGCCATTTCATCTTGCGCAACACCAAGCAGCCGCAAACAAACAGACTCACCTTGCAGGACCTCACGCTTTGTTCCTCCTCAGAGATTCTCGACGTCGGTATCGTAGCAGCAAATCTCTCTCCTGTCGACACAAATAATCCGCCTTTGAGATGCTTTGGATGCAAAGGGAACGAACGGCTCCGGCGCAGAAACAAACGCGACTCACAATGACATTTCTGACATGAGCTCCTGTCTCCAGAGCCTGAAAAACACGTCACCGGCGATGATTGGAGGGACGCTCGTCTTTTCCAAAAGTGACAACTACAGGGTGTGTCAGGGTTTTCCAGATTATCTTTATCGTATCATTGTGTTGCTTTGACTTTGACTGCGACCTGTAATAAATAATATTATTTATCCCTTATTTATCCCTATCGCTTATCCCTTCCTACACAAAGTCGTAAAACACCCCTTGCTATGTTTTGACTAGAGGTCAAGGGCTTCCTCTATTCAATCCACTCTTACACCCACCCTGTTTCTCTTAATTAAAATGCTCGTGCAGGAGCCGAGAGTCAGACTTCATTCGTACAACGGATGGACTCTCCACCTGCAGGTGTCCAAAAGAACTTACTTGTCTCCCGTGTGGTTCTTGCAAAGTAAGTTGGAGCGAGCGCAACTCTAACAGGGTGCATTTTGCCACTAGCTGCCTACGGACAATGACGTCGCGCTCGCGGCTCATGGTTGACGGGCTGAGCAGCCGGGCAAGTCCGTCGTTTTCAGCGCACAGCGAGTGGCAAAGGCGCTGACAAAACAGGAGCTTTGAGCTGCTGAAAACGGCAAAACAAGTCTAAAGCGTGTTCAAACGCGTGCGCACAATGCTCCTGCTTGAAAGGTCGGAATTTAAGGGGCCAATTTTTTGGATGGCGGCCGCCGGCCAAGCTTTGGACGGAAAAGGTTTCCTGGCGACAGCGAGCGAGCGCGGCGCTGCCGTACGTGCACCGAGTCGCCTGCCTGAAGACCTTGGACAAGTCGTCGATGATGTGCCGCTGCTCCACAACTTGAAGGAACTCCATTTCACCGTCCTGCTGGCCGCAACCGCGGTCCAGGTCATTGAGCGAACTAGGCCTTCTCTGTGGAACACAAATGCAGTGGACTCTGTTGGCACGCCGCCGTTGTCCGCGTCGACTTACCAAGCTTGCCATCTCCTCGTTCTCCTGGGTGACAAAGCGCACTTTGTTTTCAAGGCGACACAGCACCAGCGAGAGTTCTTCATTCTTCCTGCTCAGGCGTTTGTTTTTGTACAGGAGTGGCAGAAACTGGCTTTCTGTTTCTCTCAGTCGCTTTAGCTGCAAGCATGAAGTGCGGGATGTGAAAGACGCACAACACGCGGGCCAGAACGTATCCATTCCTTTTGCATCGGTTTGAACGGAATCGTGGCTTTGGCTCCCAATAAAAGACATCTACCAGGCAACCGACTCGCCGCGCCGCTCAACTAATAAGCAAGCGCAATGGGTGCCTCGCTGGATGGCGCGCATCAAACGTAGCGCAAACCTTCAAGCGTGCCGTCAATAAATTACCAGTTCATTGCGCTCTTCAGAAAGCAGGGCGTTTCGATCCTCCAGTTTCCTGATGACTGCGCTGAGCTCAGCGATTTTCAGATGAAACCGTCGCGTGTCCCGATCCTCCTGAGACTGAAAACGCCCCGCAACACACACACACAAGCACTCGTTCAAAGTTCAAAACTGTTTTTGTGCTACCTTCCTCCAGCAACGAACTAAGTCATGCGTACTGCAAGTGTGTGATGAGGTGGCTTACGCAATGAAGAGGATTGCTAGTAGCGGCGTTGACCCCACTTCCAGGGTAGTTTAGGCCCGCCCTTTGGGAATCCCTCAGGGCAGCGATCTGCTGCTCGGCAGCCTGAGTCTGCAGCTGAAGGCGGTGGACGTGGCCGGCCCCAGGGCTTCATCCAAAACACTAACCGCTCTGTCTTTCAGCTTGATCTCATCCGTCTGGATGTACAAACGGGGAGCGCTCAGGCAGGCGGGCAAACTCATTTGCCAGAATTGTGACAAAAACAAAGAGAGCAACCGGCCAATTTTTTTCTTGAATCGACTAGAACACCTTTGCTGTGACAAAAGCGAAGCGAGCAACCGGACATTTTCTTCTTGTGAAATAGAATAGAATAGAATAGAATGCCTTAGGTGTCATTGCACTGCAGGTATACAACGAAATTGGGAACATAGCCACGCACCGCGCATCTGATCAGTCCTACCAGTCGGCGGATCTCCCTCTCGCAGTCTCTCTTGGTTCGGCTCAGCTCCTCCCGATGCTGGTGATGAGCCGATCGGAGCTCGGCCGCTCGGGACTGCCAGGCCTGCTGGGCCGCTGCCAGGGCTTCTTCCGCGCTCCTGGTGGAGGCGACACCACTCGGTCTCCCGACACCGCCGCGTCTCCCGACACCGCCGCGTCTCCTCCACCTCCGCCAGCAAAGCGCCCCCCCTCCTCACCTGAGCAGACATTGCGCCACACCGGGCCGTTGAGACCGCAACGGAGCGCCGCGACGCTTACTGGGGACAAGCTACACAATACGGTAGCGGCCGCATCGAAGCCCGACGTGGCGTGCGGATAGTCAGACACGGATAGAGCGGATCACCTTGTCCATGGAGCCGTCCCTCAGGCTGAGGACCAAGGCATTCAGTCGCTGGATCTCTCCATCTTTGATTTTGATCACTCTCATCAGCTCCATTTCATGCTGCCGCAGTAATGCCTCCCTGGTAATGGCTAACTCTTTCTGCTTCTCCTCATGGAGTTTGCTTTTGAGTTCCGTCATGGCGGCGGTGGCACGGTGGTGCTCCGCCCGCAGGTCCTGACTTCTCTCTCTCTCCAGACAGCTGACCTGACATGACTTAGACTTAGACAAACTTTATTGTCATCTTGTCTGCACATGGTGCATACAAAACGAAATTCCGTTGCATACGTCTTACAACAAAGTAGTGATATTGCAGTTGAATAGAAGTAACATATCCTATGAAAATATATATATATACATATACTATATATATATATATATATATATATATTAAAAATAAGTATAAAGTGCAGCAGTGATAATTATGCAATAGTGCAAGTAGGCAAAACAGTATTCAAGAGTGTGCAGAGGAATGCTAAACCATGTATTAAACTTCTATTTAAAGGGTTTATGCAAGTTCAGTAAAGTTGGTAGTGCGAGATAGTGCAAGATAGAGGTCCGTAGTGTCATAAAGTTCTGTGAATGTGTGATGCAGAGTTCAGTTTAGAGCTCAACAGTTCTAGTGTTCAACAGTCTGATGACAGCAGGGAAAAAGCTGTTGCAGAACCTGGTGGACCTGCAGCGGATGCTGCAAACCTCTTCCCAGAGGGCAGCAGGGAGAACAGTCCATGGTGGGGGTGTGATGGGTCATTGATGATGTTACGGGCACGGGACATGCAGCGCTGAGATGAAATGTCCTGAATGGAGGGAAGAGGAGCCCCTATGATCCTCTCTGCTGTCCTCACCACTCTCCTCACGTTCTTCCAATCGGAGGCGGTGCAGCCTCCACACCACACAGAGAGACAGCTTGTCAGAATGCTCTCTATGGTGCTCCTGTAGAACGTCCTCATGATGGGTGGGGGCAGGTGGGCTCTCCTCATCCTCCGCAGGAAGTACAAGCGCTTCTGTGCCCTCTTGACCAGTGCCGTAGTGTTCATAGTCCAGGTGAGGTCTTCTGTGATGTGGACCCCCAGGAATTTGGTGCTGCTGACCACCTCCACAGCTGAGCTGTTGATGATCAGTGGAGCGTGGTGAGGCTGTTTTTTCCTGAAGTCGACGATGATCTCCTTCATCTTCTCCTCATTCAGGATCAGGCTGTTTTCTCTGCACCAGCCCACCAGCTGCTCCACCTCCTCTCTGTAGTCCAGGTCGTTGTTGTCTCTGATGAGCCCCACCACCGTTGTGTCGTCTGCTGACTTCACGATGTGATTGGTGGTGAACCTGAGGACGCAGTCGTGTGTCATCAGGGTGCACAGCAGGGGGCTCAGGACGCAGCCCTGAAGGGAGCCTGTGCTGAGGGTGATGACATCAGAGGTGTTCTGTCCGACCCGGACTGACTGAGGTCTGTTGGTGAGGAAGTCTAGCAGCCAGTTGCGAAGGGGGGTGTTGAAGCCCAGGTGTTCCAATTTTCCTACCAGATGCTGTGGGATGATGGTGTTAAACGCTGAGCTGAAGTCCAGGAACAGCCTCCGCACATGGGTGTTCTTCTCCTCCAGGTGAGCCAGGCTCAGGTGAAGAACGGAGGAGATGGCTTCCTGAGTGGAGCGGTTTTGCCGGTCGGCAAACTGGAACGGGTCAAATAATAGGGGGAGTCTGGAAACGATGTGACCTTTAAGCAGCCTTTCGAAGCACTTCATCATAACCGGAGTCAGTGCAACAGGCCGGTAATCATTAAATGAGGTGATTTGAGGTTTCTTCGGCACCGGAATGATGGAGGCAGTCTTAAAGCACGCCGGCACTGTGGCTTGGCCCAGCGAGGTGTTAAAAATGTCTGTGATGACCCCAGCCAGATGACTTGCACATTCCCTGAACACACGCCCAGGAATGTTGTCGGGGCCAGGGGCCTTACAGGGGTTGACTCTCCTCAGGGTCTTCAACACATCGGCGGAGTCAAGGCAGAGTACCTCCTCTTCCTGATGGGGGACAGTTTTAACTGCTGGAGTGCCGTTTAGTGCCTCGAACCTCCCAAAGAAGTTATTTAGACCATTTAGAAAGTCAGCATCAACTACACCCACCGGGGGGGGGGGAGGGTGAGTTGTAGTCTGTAATCGCCCGTATGCCTTGCCACATACTCCTGATGTTTTTGACGTCGTGGAAACGATCCTGAAATTTTCGACTGCGGTCTCGCTTCGCTATCCTGATGGCACGGTTCAAGTTGGCTCTCGCTGTCCTCAGTGTCTCCTTGGCGCCAGACTTGAAGGCAGAGTTCCGCGCTCGTAGCGTTTGACGTACCTCCTCAGTCATCCAGGGTCGTTGGTTGCCCCGGGTGATGATATTCTTAGTGGTGCTGACGTCCTCGGTGCATTTGTTGATGTAGGCTGACACAGTCATGGCACACGCATGTCTAATCTACATCGGGAAAACTGGGAGGGAGGGAGGCAGGCAGGGAGGCAGGCAGGGAGGCAGGCAGGGAGGCAGGCAGGGAGGCAGGCAGGGAGGCAGGCAGTGTCTGTCTGTTGAGGTTTTCACCTTGTTCTTCTCCTGCTGAAGTTCTAACTGGACGTCCATCAGTTTGGTTCTCAGCTCGTCATTGGCGGCCTGAAGGGCGTCCGTTCGCTCCGCCTTGGCCCGCCCTGCCGGAGCTCGTTTGGACATCTCTTACTCGAGTCTCGCCCGGTCGTCAGTCAGAGATCACAACATTTGTACCTGGAGAGCACAAACGCAGCGCTGTTTTCCACTGGCTTCGAACTCAACTTCAATCGGTACCGTAACTTACAACATCATAAACATAGAACTAGCTTGACTTATTCATTGAATAAATGCATTTGGTTCTTCAAAACTGCATCACGCAACATAGCGTGACCGAGACGGCCGTTATCCACCTGCGTGAAGTTATTTGGTGAAATGAATGAGATGTTTAAGACACCATCGTTCTGTCTCTATGTAGATGAAGGGAAATAATCGATTGCTGAAGGTCCAAAGGTGTTGTGATAAACAAATAAACATATTAGTGATTAGTGACATATTTGTGATAAACATATTAGGCAGGATAATCACATATGTTAACGTGACTGCCCACACTGTATTTATTTATGGTTATTTGTTAAATCGAGTACTGTTAGACATGAAATAGGAAGTGTTTAACATAAATGGAAGACGAAAGGGGTACTCACCATTGTAGCTCCTGCTGGTCAATGATACGAGCCTCTTCTTGCAGTGGAAAACATACAGCCAACAAACACCGTGGAACCTAAAGGAATGAAATTAAACATTAACATTTAGCCTAAACCAACATTCACAGATACAACGCAACGCAAACTACACAAACGTAAATCTTTTTAAACACAATGAGTTGTACTTACCGTGTACGCTCTAGACGGTCCACTTGCAAGCAGAAAATAAAGATATTTCTGTTGATAATCGTCGTGTTTGTATCCGGTGTCTCGCTCAAGGCCATTGCGCCCACAGATTTGAATTTTGGCGAGAGTTCAGCCTATTGACGTCATTTCCGCAGTGTAATACCCGCATATCTGAAACGGCAAAGTTAAGAGTAGAGTTAAATAAAGTTTTTAGTCAACGCAATAATTTACAACCGTTGACCAGTCGAAATAATCGTCGAAATTTGGCGTCTGTGGCTGGAAGCAGACGCCGAGTTCGACATTCCTCCCAAACGCCACACTCCCTCGCTTTTCAGGGCTAAAAAAAAAACAGTTGTAATTACCTTGTACGCTCTAGACGGTCAAGTTGCAAGCTGAAAACAAAAATATTTGCCTTGTAAGTCATCGTGTTACTAACCGCTGTGTCTTGTTTGCCAGAATTGCCGCTTTCCTACTTCCTGTTGCAAGCCACGCCCACGGATTATAATTTTGCCGTGAGTTCCGCCTATTGACGTCATGTCCGCGTCACATGACTGCGACGTAATATTATCTAAAACTGTTTGTGCGGTATTGTGTTGTTCTGTGCGGTATTGTGTTATTCTGTGCGGCGTCGTGTTGTTCTGTGCGGCGTCGTGTTGTTCAGTGCGACGTCGTGTTGTTCAGTGCGGCATGGTGTTGTTCAGTGCGGCATGGTGTTGTTCAGTGCGGCATGGTGTTGTTCAGTGCGGCATAATGTTGTTCAGTGCGGCATAATGTTGTTCAGTGCGGCATGGTGTTGTTCAGTGCGGCATGGTGTTGTTCAGTGCGGCATGGTGTTGTTCAGTGCGGCATAATGTTGTTCAGTAAGCCATAATGTTGTTCAGTGCGGCATGGTGTTGTTCAGTGCGGGATGGTGTTGTTCAGTGCAGGATGGTGTTCTTCAGTGCGGCATGGTGTTGTTCAATGCGGCATGGTGTTGTTCAGTGCGGGATGGTGTTGTTCAGTGCAGGATGGTGTTGTTCAGTGCGGCATGGTGTTGTTCAATGCGGCATGGTGTTGTTCAGTGCGGCATGGTGTTGTTCAGTGCGGCATGGTGTTGTTCAGTGCGGCATGGTGTTGTTCAGTGCGGAATGGTGTTGTTCAGTGCGGCATGGTGTTGTTCAGTGTGGGATGGTGTTGTTCAATGCGGGATCGTGTTGTTCAGTACGGGGTGGTGTTGTTCAGTGCAGGATGGTGTTGTTCAGTGCAGGATGGTGTTGTTCAGTGCGGCATGGTGTTGTTCAATGCAGGATCGTGTTGTTCAGTGCAGCATGGTGTTGTTCAGTGCAGCATGGTGTTGTTCAGTGCGGCATGGTGTTGTTCAATGCGGCATGGTGTTGTTCAGTGCGGGATGGTGTTGTTCAGTGCGGCATGGTGTTTTTCAGTGCGGCATAATGTTGTTCAGTGCAGCATGGTGTTGTTCAGTGCGGCATGGTGTTGTTCAGTGCGACATAATGTTGTTCAGTGCGGCATAATGTTGTTCAGTGCGGCATGGTGTTGTTCAGTGCGGCATGGTGTTGTTCAGTGCGGCATGGTGTTGTTCAGTGCGGCATGGTGTTGTTCAGTGCGGCATGGTGTTGTTCAGTGCAGGATGGTGTTGTTCAGTGCAGGATGGTGTTGTTCAATGCGGCATGGTGTTGTTCAGTGCGGGATGGTGTTGTTCAGTGCAGGATGGTGTTGTTCAGTGCGGCATGGTGTTGTTCAGTGCGGAATGGTGTTGTTCAGTGCGGCATGGTGTTGTTCAGTGCGGCATGGTGTTGTTCAGTGCAGGATGGTGTTGTTCAATGCGGGATGGTGTTGTTCAGTGCGGGATGGTGTTGTTCAGTGCAGGATGGTGTTGTTCAGTGCGGCATGGTGTTGTTCAATGCGGCATGGTGTTGTTCAGTGCAGGATGGTGTTGTTCAGTGCGGCATGGTGTTGTTCAATGCGGCATGGTGTTGTTCAATGCGGCATGGTGTTGTTCAGTGCGGCATGGTGTTGTTCAGTGCGGCATGGTGTTGTTCAGTGCAGCGTAATGTTGTTCAGTGCGGCATGGTGTTGTTCAGTGCGGCATGGTGTTGTTCAGTGCGGCATGGTGTTGTTCAATGCGGCATGGTGTTGTTCAGTGCAGGATGGTGTTGTTCAGTGCGGCATGGTGTTGCTCAGTGCGGCATGGTGTTGTTCAGTGCGGGATGGTGTTGTTCAGTGCGGCATGGTGTTGTTCAGTGCGGCATGGTGTTGTTCAGTGCGGCATGGTGTTGTTCAGTGCGGCATAATGTTGTTCAGTGCGCCATAATGTTGTTCAGTGCGGCATGGTGTTGTTCAGTGCGGGATGGTGTTGTTCAGTGCGGCATGGTGTTGTTCAGTGCGGCATGGTGTTGTTCAATGCGGGATCGTGTTGTTCAGTGCGGCATGGTGTTGTTCAGTGCGGCATGGTGTTGTTCAGTGCGGCATGGTGTTGTTCAGTGCGGCATGGTGTTGTTCAGTGCGGCATAATGTTGTTCAGTGCGGCATAATGTTGTTCAGTGCGGGATGGTGTTGTTCATTGCGGCATGGTGTTGTTCAGTGCGGCATGGTGTTGTTCAGTGCGGCATGGTGTTGTTCAGTGCGGGATGGTGTTGTTCAGTGCAGGATGGTGTTGTTCAGTGCGGCATGGTGTTGTTCAATGCGGCATGGTGTTGTTCAGTTCGGGATGGTGTTGTTCAGTGCGGCATGGTGTTGTTCAGTGCGGCATAATGTTTTTCAGTGCGGCATGTTGTTGTTCAGTGCGGCATGGTGTTGTTCAGTGCAGCATAATGTTGTTCAGTGTGGCATGGTGTTGTTCAGTGCGGAATGGTGTTGTTCAGTGCGGCATGGTGTTGTTCAGTGCGGCATGGTGTTGTTCAGTGCGGCATGGTGTTGTTCAGTGCGGCATGGTGTTCAATGCGGGATCGTGTTGTTCAGTGCGGCATGGTGTTGTTCAGTGCGGCATGGTGTTGTTCAGTGCGGCATGGTGTTGTTCAGTGCGGCATGGTGTTGTTCAGTGCGGCATGGTGTTGTTCAGTGCGGCATGGTGTTGTTCATTTCGGCATAATGTTGTTCAGTGCGGCATAATGTTGTTCAGTGCGGCATGGTGTTGTTCAGTGCGGCATGGTGTTGTTCAGTGCGGCATAATGTTGTTCAGTAAGCCATAATGTTGTTCAGTGCGGCATGGTGTTGTTCAGTGCGGGATGGTGTTGTTCAGTGCAGGATGGTGTTCTTCAGTGCGGCATGGTGTTGTTCAATGCGGCATGGTGTTGTTCAGTGCGGGATGGTGTTGTTCAGTGCAGGATGGTGTTGTTCAGTGCGGCATGGTGTTGTTCAATGCGGCATGGTGTTGTTCAGTGCGGCATGGTGTTGTTCAGTGCGGCATGGTGTTGTTCAGTGCGGCATGGTGTTGTTCAGTGCGGAATGGTGTTGTTCAGTGCGGCATGGTGTTGTTCAGTGTGGGATGGTGTTGTTCAATGCGGGATCGTGTTGTTCAGTACGGGGTGGTGTTGTTCAGTGCGGCATGGTGTTGTTCAGTGCGGCATGGTGTTGTTCAGTGCGGCATGGTGTTGTTCAGTGCGGCATGGTGTTGTTCAGTGCGGCATAATGTTCAGTGCGGCATAATGTTGTTCAGTGCGGCATAATGTTGTTCAGTGCGGCATGGTGTTGTTCAGTGCGGGATGGTGTTGTTCAGTGCAGGATGGTGTTGTTCAGTGCGGCATGGTGTTCAGTGCGGGATGGTGTCTTTCAGTGCGGCATGGTGTCGTTCAGTGCGGCATGGTGTCTTTCAGTGCGGCATGGTGTCGTTCAGTGAGGCATGGTGTTGTTCAGTGCGGCATGGTGTTGTTTAGTGCGGCATGGTGTTGTTCAGTGCGGGATGGTGTTGTTCAGTGTGGCATGGTGTTCAGTGCGGCATGGTGTTGTTCAGTGCGGTATCGTGTTGTTCAGTGCGGTATCGTGTTTCTCAGTGCGGTATCGTGTTGTTCAGTGCAGTATCGTTGTGTTGTTCGTATTGTGTTGTTCGTAATGTGTTGTGTTGTTCGTATTGTGTTGTGTTGTTCGTATTGTGTTGTGTTGTTCGTATTGTGTTGTGTTGTTCATATTGTGTTGTTCATATTGTGTTGAGTTGTTCGTATTGTGTTGTGTTGTTCGTATTGTGTTGCCTTTAACACTTAGCCTCTAACACTTAGCCTCTAACACTTAGCCTCTAACACTTAGCCTCTAGCATCTAGAAGGTAAATAAATAGGAAGGAAGGACTCACCGGTGACGTCTTCGCCCACGTCCAAGCGTTGTACTTTGTATTTTCATCCTTCTGACAGTGGAAAACATAGCCAACAAACACCGTGGAACCTAAACGAATGAAAGAAAACTATCATTTGGCCACAACCAACATTCACAGATACAACACAATGTGACGTGCGGGGTTGAGGTTAAAGGTTGAGTGAAGGGCCCTCGTTTTAAACTACTTTTTTGAAAAGGATTGGGAACAAGTAAGACGTATTTAATTTATTTAATGGGAAGTAGTAAGAGCTATTGAATTTAATCTATGTATTATATTCTATTGTATTGTATTCTGTTGTATTCTTTTGGATTGTATTCACACTAACCCCACTAAAACTTCAGCCCACAAAAACTCGCCTCTGGCGCCTAGCCTCTGGCACTTAGCCTCTAACACTTAGCCTTTAACACTTAGCCTTTAACACTTAGCCTTTAACACTTAGCCTAGAAGGTGAATAAATAGGGTTAAAGGTTGAGTGAAGGGCCCTCGTTTTAAACTACTGTTTTGAAAAGGAGTGGGAACAAGTAAGACGTATTTAATTTATTTAATGGGAAGTAGTAAGACTTATTAAATTTATTTAATCTACTTTTCTTCCCAGGCAAAATTTGATGTGCTGCGATTCCAAATTTCCAAAGTGAATGAAGGAATGAAGTCCTTTAAATTATGATTTTGTATAAATACTAGGCATTAACACAAAATCGACGGCACAAAATGGGCAGACTTTACTTGTTTGAAAAGGACTGGTTACAAGACAGACTTTTTTAATTTATTTAATGGGAAGAAGACTTAGTTTAATTGATCTATTTTTGTTCCCTGGCAAAATTCGATTTGCTGCAATTCCAAATTTCCAAAGTGAATGAAGGCAAGAAGTCGTTTAAATTATGATTTTGTTTAAATACTAGGCATGGACACAAAATCTACGGCACAAAATGGGCAGACTTTACTTGTTTGAAGAGGACTGGTTACAAGACAGACTTTTCTGATTTATTTATTGGGAAGAAGACTTATTTAGTTTATTTAATCTATTTTTGTTCCCTGGCAAAATTGGATTTGCTGAAACTGTATTTTGCCAAATCTTGCCTTGAGACCTGATAGGAAGTATTAAACGCTTAGTTAAATCAATACAAGTTGGTAGTAAGAGCGAGTAATGTTGGTTGAACCGATGAATGAAGGTTGAAAGCAATTTAAATTATGACTTTGTATAAATACTAGATATTAACAGAACATCTACTGCGCGAAATGGGCAGAGTTTACTTGTTTGAGAAGGAGTGGCTTATTCAAAACTAAGATTTATTTAATCTGTTTGTTCCCAGGCAAAATTGGATGTGATGCAATTCCAAATTTCACCACATGACGGTGCCCAATTTCGACTTCATAGGACATATTAAACACTTAGCTTGTTATTATGTTCAAGGTAATCAGATTTGTTTATTATTCTAATGGCCTCTTCAAAACTATTCTGGATTACTACTTTGGATCTATTCTACATTACTTGGCAACAACATACTCTGTAACAGATTAGGCAGTATAATCATATATGTTAACTTGAGAGTGCCCACACTCAATCTACTTATCGTGATGTGTTAAATCAATTACTGTTAGACATTATTTGTCTGATAATCTACCAAATCTTTGAATTGAAGAATTTGTGATTTAATTAATAGCTTGTTCAGGGTAATCAGACTTGTATATAATTCTAATGGCCTTCTTTTGAAAACTATTCTGAATTACAACTTTGGATCTTATATTACTTTGCAACAATCTACTCGGTGACAGATTAGGCAGTATAATCACATATGTTAACTTCAGTGCCCACACTGTATTTATTTATGGTTATTTGTTAAATCAAGTACTGTTAGACATGAAATAGGAAGTGTTTAACATAAATGTTATGGCTACTCACCATTGTAGCTCGCTCCTGGTCAATGATACGAGCCTCTTCTTGCAGTGGAAAACTTGCAGCCAACAAACACCGTGGAACCTAAAGGAATGAAATTAAACATTAACATTTCGCCTCGACCAATTTTCACACGTACAACGCAACGCGGCTACACTTCTGCTATTACAAACGTAAATCTCCTTAAACACAATGAGTGTTACTTACCGTGTACGCTCTAGGCAAAATTGGATGTGATGCAATTCCAAATCTATCTGAAACGGCAGTTAAAAGTAGAGTTACATCAAGTTTTCTTTTTTAATCAACACAATCATTTACAACCGTTGACCAGAAAGAATCGTCGAAATTCGACGTCCCCCACAAACGCCACGCTCACTCGCTTTTCAGGGCAACAAAAGTACTTCTTTTTAAAAACGATGAGTTGTACTTACCGTGTACGCTCTGGACGGTCCAGTTGCAAGCAGAAAATAAAAATATTTCTCTTGTTAGTCGTATGTTACCATCCGCTGTGTCTTTGTCAACATCACCGCCATTTTCCTACTTCCTGCTGCGAGCCACGCCCACGGATTTAAATTTGGGCGGAAGCTCTTTCCATTGGCGTCGTTTTTGCGTATAGCAAATCCGATTGGTTGGGAAGGGGGCACGGTTATGCAGCCGAGGGGTCCTGTGATCGGTGGGATGTAAAGTAGGCGTCGACGTCACGTCCGCGTCACGTGACCACGACGTGGCAGACGTCATATAGCAACCGCTGTTTTGTTTAGTAGACTTACAGTTGTTATGCATTGACATAATGGCGCACACTCCAAATAGATTTAAATAAATTAAATAATTCTTCTGCCCACTCCCTTTTAAACAAGTTAACTCTCCCCGCGGATTTGAATTCCGGCGGAAGTTCTGCCCATCACGTGACGTCTGTCACGTGACCACACGCGGCAGATGTCATATAGCAACCGCTGTTTTGTTTAGTAGATTTACAGTTGTTATGCATTGGCATAATGGTGTGCACTCAAAATAGATTTAAATAAATTAAATATTTCTTCTGCCCACTCCCTTTTAAACAAGTTAACTCTGCCCACGTCCATTGACGTCTTGTCTGCGTCACGTGACCACGACGTAGCGACGTCATATAGTAACCGCTGTTTTGATCAGTAGACTTACAGTTATTATGCGTTGACATAATGGCGCACTGGTTAGCATGGCCACCTCTTAAGCATGATGTTGCGGGTTCGACGCCTGATCAATGTTAGCATGGAGTGAGCTGAAGTGCATGGCGCTGAAGATTTGAATCTTTGAAATGCGCTGAGGTCTGACATATCAGGCAGAATGGTTTGCCATCACGTTCAACAAAAAATAGAAACTTTCCCACTCTGATTAAAACGTCCTGTGTTCATCTACGTATTTTCGTTTTGCTGTGCATCTTTTCCCTGCCATTTCGAGAGCCCAATTGACACTCATAGTTTAAAGAAATGTGTTTGCCCATCCTACTTTGTGGAATTTCACCACATGCGCTTTTGACCAAAATACCAAATTGAACTCAAGTGAAGCCAACACGCACAACCCCCCCCCCCCCCCCCCCCCACACACACACACACACACAAATGTTGATATGAACATAAAAGAGCCGCATGCGGTTCGGGAGTTGCGGCTTGGCCAAACCTGTACTATACAACTTTATTTGTATAAAATTTTCACAACAGCTGTCACACAAACAAAGCGGGAAAAACCGAAGACGTGCGTGTTCCGCCCACGCTGGATTTATTTGCACCTTTGAAAAGACACCGTATTGCCGCAGATGTGGCAAAGAGTACTTTTGGGCATCTGAGACGGAAGGATGTCCAAAGCATCACGTCACCTGCTCTGGTAGGCATGGTGGTGGGACGTTGAGGTCAACCGCTTTGGGGTTGGCTGAATCTTTGATCGCAGGATGCCACACACTTGAAGACAGAAGCAGAAAAGCAGAGCTAAATGCAAAATGTACTCACCGGTGACTCCAATTTTTTTCCCCCCTGAAGAAACAGCTGGACGGGTGGCCCCGGCTGGCCAGTGGGACTCTTGTTATTCTGACCCTTTTTAGTGCGCGTTTGGGGCAACAACCGTTTTTTGTGGCGCTCTCTTCTGGTTCAAAAGTGCCCTGCATGTGAATTTGCTTTTCCTGCCTTCTGATTGGATGAGCGCCGGTGTGACGCGGTGCCTCTGTCACCGTGGCGGGGGGTATACGTTGGCATCGGAGCGTCTGCCAACGTCTGAGACCGGCTGGCAGTGTATCGGAGGTGTCGAGTGCGGTGCCGCTGGAGCTCACTCACCAGCTGGTGTTAGGGCCACAGAATGAAGGCCAAGGAGAAGAATAGAAAGAGAAACAGAAACTTCTCCTCCAATTGTTTGATTTGTCTCTTCTGAGCTTCGATGAATTCTTTCAGCTCTTTGTTCCTCTAGGACGGACAAATGGAAAGTGGCATTCAAAAGCCAGTAAGCGTGCAAGTAAGTGCCGGGCTGGCTTTGGGCCCTTACCTGTTGCGCGCTGTGGAGCAGATCCATTCTCTCTTGGAGGATGCAAGCGTCGCGCTCCCTCAACTCGCACATCAGGGCTCGCTTCCATTGGTCCACGGCGCTCCTAAGCTCTTCTCTCTGATCCGCCGTCAGCACGTCATTCACGCCAGCGTGGCTGGCTTTTTCGCCGTCCGTGGCGGGGCAGTCCCGCTGCGGTAGCGCCTCGTACAACATGGCCTCCAGCTCCAGGATCCTCTGGGCCGCAATCCTCGTCCATCAGTGGTCCGGCGGGAGATTTGAGGGCGGCTTACCTTATGAGCCTGGTCCATGGAACACTTCCTGAAGTCCAACTCTTCATCCAGGTAGCCCTTCTGCTTGCAGAACATATCCTAGCACAGCTCAAGGTCAGAATTGTTGGGGCACATTGCCGGTTCCCCTTGGCTGATGTCGCGTGTCTGTCTACCTTCTCACTTTCAATGTCCAACATCTTCTGTTGAAGTGCTGACTTGGTCACTTTGATGTATTCTAACCACTGAGGAAAGGCTGCTGTCACATAAGCAGAATGCGAGAGCGTGCGTGGACGTGCGCGTTACCTTCTCGGCTAGGGTGAGAAGGGTCCTGGCGTGAATCACGACCACCTGCTCCTCGTTGGTGAGATTCTGCAAGAGCCCAAAGGCACAGCGTCAACAAGCTTCTTTCAGCGCAAAGCCTTCCAAAAGTCACATTTGAGCCGCCGAGTCTCGTGGAGTGCGAACATAAGGAGTTCGACATACACTTACGGCGTTATAGCCCAGGATGTCCAGCTTCTTCATCAGATCACTGATGACGATGTCCGGGGGAAAGGCGCAAGGAGCAATGTAAGGTGTTCTGGGACCTCGGGTTAAGGTTAGGGTTGCGAGGGACGCCTTACGTACGCTCACGCCCTCGGCCTCGCAGTAGATCTGCAAAGGGCTGAGGCCGTCTGGGAAACGGACTTGCAGAAACTTCAAGACGGGGGAGCGCCACTCCCTCTCCTGAAAGGCAGAGGCATGCATCCGTCCGTCCGTCCGTCCGTCCGTCCGTCCGTCACATCTCTGGCCTCAACACGCTTGTGCGAGTCTTCCCACCTCCAGCTCCAGGATGCGGAACTCAAGCAGTTCGTTTTGGTCTCGGATATCCTGGATGTGCTCTTTCAGACGCGCTTCTTCCGCCTCCATCCGCCTGACCTGAAAAGACAGTCAGACCTCATCTGCGGGGCTTCCCGACAGGTGTGACGCCAAGCGACTCCGCCCAGCGCCTTTCTTTCCGTCACCTTTTCGGCCAACTGCTGATTGCTCTGACGCAGCAGCTGCTTCTCCTCCACCCACTTGACATTCTAGAAGAGACAAACGCGTGGACAGCTTTGGAATGTTGTGTCATTTTCATCCACAAATTCTTTGGTTGACTGGAAAATGACATTTGCTTTTCTCCGCATTTTCCCAGCCACGTTCGGGGGGGGGGGGGGGGGGGTTGGTCCAGTAATGCCAGACGGATGAGTGACTGAAGAATGTAGCTATTTTGTCTGAGAAAAAGGTGTGCTCATTGATGAGCTTACCTGTCCTTGTTGCTTCAGCGCTGACTCCAGATCTGCTACTCTGCTTTGATAGTGACCCATTTCTACCATCAGCTTTTCTCTGGTCTGAAAGGAGGAGGAGGGAGGCTCCTCCTCCTCCTTTCAGACCAGAGAACACCCGAGGCTGGGTGAGAACGGGGAGGCTGCGACCCGGCCGGGGGTTGCGGGAAGGGGCGCCACCTTGATCTCCTTCTCGGCGTCGTAGTCCCCTTCGCTGGTCTGGGCTAGCAGAGCGTAGGCTCGTTGCAGCGCTTGATATTCTTGCGTCAGCTGGCGGTAGCGAAGCTCCGCCTCTTCATGCACACACCAATGCAACACAGCACTAGTACCAGAATCAGTCAGACCGGCGACAAAGCACCCGCGACGCAAAGACGAGTCCGATTCCAGGCTGAAGAGGAATGTTTGGTGCCAATACGCTGGCAGAAATGGCGGGCTACCTCTTCGGGTTCCGTGTCGGGGGTTCTGTCGGTGTGAAAAGACAAGGACGATCCGTCCGGGTCCACCAACACGTCTTCGTCGTAGCCGTAAAATGTTTCGATGACCTGCGGGCGCGGAAGCAAACATCTCTCTGAACAAACTGAAGCGACACCTCACGATGAATCGACGAGAGGAACAATAGCGAGAAAAAGGCCATTTCATCTTGCGCAACACCAAGCAGCCGCAAACAAACAGACTCACCTTGCAGGACCTCACGCTTTGTTCCTCCTCAGAGATTCTCGACGTCGGTATCGTAGCAGCAAATCTCTCTCCTGTCGACACAAATAATCCGCCTTTGAGATTCTTTGGATGCAAAGGGAACGAACGGCTCCGGCGCAGAAACAAACGCGACTCACAATGACATTTCTGACATGAGCTCCTGTCTCCAGAGCCTGAAAAACACGTCACCGGCGATGATTGGAGGGACGCTCGTCTTTTCCAAAAGTGACAACTACAGGGTGTGTCAGGGTTTTCCAGATTATCTTTATCGTATCATTGTGTTGCTTTGACTTTGACTGCGACCTGTAATAAATAATATTATTTATCCCTTATTTATCCCTATCGCTTATCCCTTCCTACACAAAGTCGTAAAACACCCCTTGCTATGTTTTGACTAGAGGTCAAGGGCTTCCTCTATTCAATCCACTCTTACACCCACCCTGTTTCTCTTAATTAAAATGCTCGTGCAGGAGCCGAGAGTCAGACTTCATTCGTACAACGGATGGACTCTCCACCTGCAGGTGTCCAAAAGAACTTACTTGTCTCCCGTGTGGTTCTTGCAAAATAAGTTGGAGCGAGCGCAACTCTAACAGGGTGCATTTTGCCACTAGCTGCCTACGGACAATGACGTCGCGCTCGCGGCTCATGGTTGACGGGCTGAGCAGCCGGGCAAGTCCGTCGTTTTCAGCGCACAGCGAGTGGCAAAGGCGCTGACAAAACGGGAGCTTTGAGCTGCTGAAAACGGCAAAACAAGTCTAAAGCGTGTTCAAACGCGTGCGCACAATGCTCCTGCTTGAAAGGTCGGAATTTAAGGGGCCAATTTTTTGGATGGCGGCCGCCGGCCAAGCTTTGGACGGAAAAGGTTTCCTGGCGACAGCGAGCGAGCGCGGCGCTGCCGTACGTGCACCGAGTCGCCTGCCTGAAGACCTTGGACAAGTCGTCGATGATGTGCCGCTGCTCCACAACTTGAAGGAACTCCATTTCACCGTCCTGCTGGCCGCAACCGCGGTCCAGGTCATTGAGCGAACTAGGCCTTCTCTGTGGAACACAAATGCAGTGGACTCTGTTGGCACGCCGCCGTTGTCCGCGTCGACTTACCAAGCTTGCCATCTCCTCGTTCTCCTGGGTGACAAAGCGCACTTTGTTTTCAAGGCGACACAGCACCAGCGAGAGTTCTTCATTCTTCCTGCTCAGGCGTTTGTTTTTGTACAGGAGTGGCAGAAACTGGCTTTCTGTTTCTCTCAGTCGCTTTAGCTGCAAGCATGAAGTGCGGGATGTGAAAGACGCACAACACGCGGGCCAGAACGTATCCATTCCTTTTGCATCGGTTTGAACGGAATCGTGGCTTTGGCTCCCAATAAAAGACATCTACCAGGCAACCGACTCGCCGCGCCGCTCAACTAATAAGCAAGCGCAATGGGTGCCTCGCTGGATGGCGCGCATCAAACGTAGCGCAAACCTTCAAGCGTGCCGTCAATAAATTACCAGTTCATTGCGCTCTTCAGAAAGCAGGGCGTTTCGATCCTCCAGTTTCCTAATGACTGCGCTGAGCTCAGCGATTTTCAGATGAAACCGTCGCGTGTCCCGATCCTCCTGAGACTGAAAACGCCCCGCAACACACACACACAAGCACTCGTTCAAAGTTCAAAACTGTTTTTGTGCTACCTTCCTCCAGCAACGAACTAAGTCATGCGTACTGCAAGTGTGTGATGAGGTGGCTTACGCAATGAAGAGGATTGCTAGTAGCGGCGTTGACCCCACTTCCAGGGTAGTTTAGGCCCGCCCTTTGGGAATCCCTCAGGGCAGCGATCTGCTGCTCGGCAGCCTGAGTCTGCAGCTGAAGGCGGTGGACGTGGCCGGCCCCAGGGCTTCATCCAAAACACTAACCGCTCTGTCTTTCAGCTTGATCTCATCCGTCTGGATGTACAAACGGGGAGCGCTCAGGCAGGCGGGCAAACTCATTTGCCAGAATTGTGACAAAAACAAAGAGAGCAACCGGCCAATTTTTTTCTTGAATCGACTAGAACACCTTTGCTGTGACAAAAGCGAAGCGAGCAACCGGACATTTTCTTCTTGTGAAATAGAATAGAATAGAATGCCTTAGGTGTCATTGCACTGCAGGTATACAACGAAATTGGGAACATAGCCACGCACCGCGCATCTGATCAGTCCTACCAGTCGGCGGATCTCCCTCTCGCAGTCTCTCTTGGTTCGGCTCAGCTCCTCCCGATGCTGGTGATGAGCCGATCGGAGCTCGGCCGCTCGGGACTGCCAGGCCTGCTGGGCCGCTGCCAGGGCTTCTTCCGCGCTCCTGGTGGAGGCGACACCGCTCGGTCTCCCGACACCGCCGCGTCTCCCGACACCGCCGCGTCTCCTCCACCTCCGCCAGCAAAGCGCCCCCCCTCCTCACCTGAGCAGACATTGCGCCACACCGGGCCGTTGAGACCGCAACGGAGCGCCGCGACGCTTACTGGGGACAAGCTACACAATACGGTAGCGGCCGCATCGAAGCCCGACGTGGCGTGCGGATAGTCAGACACGGATAGAGCGGATCACCTTGTCCATGGAGCCGTCCCTCAGGCTGAGGACCAAGGCATTCAGTCGCTGGATCTCTCCATCTTTGATTTTGATCACTCTCATCAGCTCCATTTCATGCTGCCGCAGTAATGCCTCCCTGGTAATGGCTAACTCTTTCTGCTTCTCCTCATGGAGTTTGCTTTTGAGTTCCGTCATGGCGGCGGTGGCACGGTGGTGCTCCGCCCGCAGGTCCTGACTTCTCTCTCTCTCCAGACAGCTGACCTGACATGACTTAGACTTAGACAAACTTTATTGTCATCTTGTCTGCACATGGTGCATACAAAACGAAATTCCGTTGCATACGTCTTACAACAAAGTAGTGATATTGCAGTTGAATAGAAGTAACATATCCTATGAAAATATATATATATACATATACTATATATATATATATATATATATATATATATTAAAAATAAGTATAAAGTGCAGCAGTGATAATTATGCAATAGTGCAAGTAGGCAAAACAGTATTCAAGAGTGTGCAGAGGAATGCTAAACCATGTATTAAACTTCTATTTAAAGGGTTTATGCAAGTTCAGTAAAGTTGGTAGTGCGAGATAGTGCAAGATAGAGGTCCGTAGTGTCATAAAGTACAGTTCTGTGAATGTGTGATGCAGAGTTCAGTTTAGAGCTCAACAGTTCTAGTGTTCAACAGTCTGATGACAGCAGGGAAAAAGCTGTTGCAGAACCTGGTGGACCTGCAGCGGATGCTGCAAACCTCTTCCCAGAGGGCAGCAGGGAGAACAGTCCATGGTGGGGGTGTGATGGGTCATTGATGATGTTACGGGCACGGGACATGCAGCGCTGAGATGAAATGTCCTGAATGGAGGGAAGAGGAGCCCCTATGATCCTCTCTGCTGTCCTCACCACTCTCCTCACGTTCTTCCAATCGGAGGCGGTGCAGCCTCCACACCACACAGAGAGACAGCTTGTCAGAATGCTCTCTATGGTGCTCCTGTAGAACGTCCTCATGATGGGTGGGGGCAGGTGGGCTCTCCTCATCCTCCGCAGGAAGTACAAGCGCTTCTGTGCCCTCTTGACCAGTGCCGTAGTGTTCATAGTCCAGGTGAGGTCTTCTGTGATGTGGACCCCCAGGAATTTGGTGCTGCTGACCACCTCCACAGCTGAGCTGTTGATGATCAGTGGAGCGTGGTGAGGCTGTTTTTTCCTGAAGTCGACGATGATCTCCTTCATCTTCTCCTCATTCAGGATCAGGCTGTTTTCTCTGCACCAGCCCACCAGCTGCTCCACCTCCTCTCTGTAGTCCAGGTCGTTGTTGTCTCTGATGAGCCCCACCTCCGTTGTGTCGTCTGCTGACTTCACGATGTGATTGGTGGTGAACCTGAGGACGCAGTCGTGTGTCATCAGGGTGCACAGCAGGGGGCTCAGGACGCAGCCCTGAAGGGAGCCTGTGCTGAGGGTGATGACATCAGAGGTGTTCTGTCCGACCCGGACTGACTGAGGTCTGTTGGTGAGGAAGTCTAGCAGCCAGTTGCGAAGGGGGGTGTTGAAGCCCAGGTGTTCCAATTTTCCTACCAGATGCTGTGGGATGATGGTGTTAAACGCTGAGCTGAAGTCCAGGAACAGCCTCCGCACATGGGTGTTCTTCTCCTCCAGGTGAGCCAGGCTCAGGTGAAGAACGGAGGAGATGGCTTCCTGAGTGGAGCGGTTTTGCCGGTCGGCAAACTGGAACGGGTCAAATAATAGGGGGAGTCTGGAAACGATGTGACCTTTAAGCAGCCTTTCGAAGCACTTCATCATAACCGGAGTCAGTGCAACAGGCCGGTAATCATTAAATGAGGTGATTTGAGGTTTCTTCGGCACCGGAATGATGGAGGCAGTCTTAAAGCACGCCGGCACTGTGGCTTGGCCCAGCGAGGTGTTAAAAATGTCTGTGATGACCCCAGCCAGATGACTTGCACATTCCCTGAACACACGCCCAGGAATGTTGTCGGGGCCAGGGGCCTTACAGGGGTTGACTCTCCTCAGGGTCTTCAACACATCGGCGGAGTCAAGGCAGAGTACCTCCTCTTCCTGATGGGGGACAGTTTTAACTGCTGGAGTGCCGTTTAGTGCCTCGAACCTCCCAAAGAAGTTATTTAGACCATTTAGAAAGTCAGCATCAACTACACCCACCGGGGGGGGGGGAGGGTGAGTTGTAGTCTGTAATCGCCCGTATGCCTTGCCACATACTCCTGATGTTTTTGACGTCGTGGAAACGATCCTGAAATTTTCGACTGCGGTCTCGCTTCGCTATCCTGATGGCACGGTTCAAGTTGGCTCTCGCTGTCCTCAGTGTCTCCTTGGCGCCAGACTTGAAGGCAGAGTTCCGCGCTCGTAGCGTTTGACGTACCTCCTCAGTCATCCAGGGTCGTTGGTTGCCCCGGGTGATGATATTCTTAGTGGTGCTGACGTCCTCGGTGCATTTGTTGATGTAGGCTGACACAGTCATGGCACACGCATGTCTAATCTACATCGGGAAAACTGGGAGGGAGGGAGGCAGGCAGGGAGGCAGGCAGGGAGGCAGGCAGGGAGGCAGGCAGGGAGGCAGGCAGGGAGGCAGGCAGTGTCTGTCTGTTGAGGTTTTCACCTTGTTCTTCTCCTGCTGAAGTTCTAACTGGACGTCCATCAGTTTGGTTCTCAGCTCGTCATTGGCGGCCTGAAGGGCGTCCGTTCGCTCCGCCTTGGCCCGCCCTGCCGGAGCTCGTTTGGACATCTCTTACTCGAGTCTCGCCCGGTCGTCAGTCAGAGATCACAACATTTGTACCTGGAGAGCACAAACGCAGCGCTGTTTTCCACTGGCTTCGAACTCAACTTCAATCGGTACCGTAACTTACAACATCATAAACATAGAACTAGCTTGACTTATTCATTGAATAAATGCATTTGGTTCTTCAAAACTGCATCACGCAACATAGCGTGACCGAGACGGCCGTTATCCACCTGCGTGAAGTTATTTGGTGAAATGAATGAGATGTTTAAGACACCATCGTTCTGTCTCTATGTAGATGAAGGGAAATAATCGATTGCTGAAGGTCCAAAGGTGTTGTGATAAACAAATAAACATATTAGTGATTAGTGACATATTTGTGATAAACATATTAGGCAGGATAATCACATATGTTAACGTGACTGCCCACACTGTATTTATTTATGGTTATTTGTTAAATCGAGTACTGTTAGACATGAAATAGGAAGTGTTTAACATAAATGGAAGACGAAAGGGGTACTCACCATTGTAGCTCCTGCTGGTCAATGATACGAGCCTCTTCTTGCAGTGGAAAACATACAGCCAACAAACACCGTGGAACCTAAAGGAATGAAATTAAACATTAACATTTAGCCTAAACCAACATTCACAGATACAACGCAACGCAAACTACACAAACGTAAATCTTTTTAAACACAATGAGTTGTACTTACCGTGTACGCTCTAGACGGTCCACTTGCAAGCAGAAAATAAAGATATTTCTGTTGATAATCGTCGTGTTTGTATCCGGTGTCTCGCTCAAGGCCATTGCGCCCACAGATTTGAATTTTGGCGAGAGTTCAGCCTATTGACGTCATTTCCGCAGTGTAATACCCGCATATCTGAAACGGCAAAGTTAAGAGTAGAGTTAAATAAAGTTTTTAGTCAACGCAATAATTTACAACCGTTGACCAGTCGAAATAATCGTCGAAATTTGGCGTCTGTGGCTGGAAGCAGACGCCGAGTTCGACATTCCTCCCAAACGCCACACTCCCTCGCTTTTCAGGGCTAAAAAAAAAACAGTTGTAATTACCTTGTACGCTCTAGACGGTCAAGTTGCAAGCTGAAAACAAAAATATTTGCCTTGTAAGTCATCGTGTTACTAACCGCTGTGTCTTGTTTGCCAGAATTGCCGCTTTCCTACTTCCTGTTGCAAGCCACGCCCACGGATTATAATTTTGCCGTGAGTTCCGCCTATTGACGTCATGTCCGCGTCACATGACTGCGACGTAATATTATCTAAAACTGTTTGTGCGGTATTGTGTTGTTCTGTGCGGTATTGTGTTATTCTGTGCGGCGTCGTGTTGTTCTGTGCGGCGTCGTGTTGTTCAGTGCGACGTCGTGTTGTTCAGTGCGGCATGGTGTTGTTCAGTGCGGCATGGTGTTGTTCAGTGCGGCATGGTGTTGTTCAGTGCGGCATAATGTTGTTCAGTGCGGCATAATGTTGTTCAGTGCGGCATGGTGTTGTTCAGTGCGGCATGGTGTTGTTCAGTGCGGCATGGTGTTGTTCAGTGCGGCATAATGTTGTTCAGTAAGCCATAATGTTGTTCAGTGCGGCATGGTGTTGTTCAGTGCGGGATGGTGTTGTTCAGTGCAGGATGGTGTTCTTCAGTGCGGCATGGTGTTGTTCAATGCGGCATGGTGTTGTTCAGTGCGGGATGGTGTTGTTCAGTGCAGGATGGTGTTGTTCAGTGCGGCATGGTGTTGTTCAATGCGGCATGGTGTTGTTCAGTGCGGCATGGTGTTGTTCAGTGCGGCATGGTGTTGTTCAGTGCGGCATGGTGTTGTTCAGTGCGGAATGGTGTTGTTCAGTGCGGCATGGTGTTGTTCAGTGTGGGATGGTGTTGTTCAATGCGGGATCGTGTTGTTCAGTACGGGGTGGTGTTGTTCAGTGCAGGATGGTGTTGTTCAGTGCAGGATGGTGTTGTTCAGTGCGGCATGGTGTTGTTCAATGCAGGATCGTGTTGTTCAGTGCAGCATGGTGTTGTTCAGTGCAGCATGGTGTTGTTCAGTGCGGCATGGTGTTGTTCAATGCGGCATGGTGTTGTTCAGTGCGGGATGGTGTTGTTCAGTGCGGCATGGTGTTTTTCAGTGCGGCATAATGTTGTTCAGTGCAGCATGGTGTTGTTCAGTGCGGCATGGTGTTGTTCAGTGCGACATAATGTTGTTCAGTGCGGCATAATGTTGTTCAGTGCGGCATGGTGTTGTTCAGTGCGGCATGGTGTTGTTCAGTGCGGCATGGTGTTGTTCAGTGCGGCATGGTGTTGTTCAGTGCGGCATGGTGTTGTTCAGTGCAGGATGGTGTTGTTCAGTGCAGGATGGTGTTGTTCAATGCGGCATGGTGTTGTTCAGTGCGGGATGGTGTTGTTCAGTGCAGGATGGTGTTGTTCAGTGCGGCATGGTGTTGTTCAGTGCGGAATGGTGTTGTTCAGTGCGGCATGGTGTTGTTCAGTGCGGCATGGTGTTGTTCAGTGCAGGATGGTGTTGTTCAATGCGGGATGGTGTTGTTCAGTGCGGGATGGTGTTGTTCAGTGCAGGATGGTGTTGTTCAGTGCGGCATGGTGTTGTTCAATGCGGCATGGTGTTGTTCAGTGCAGGATGGTGTTGTTCAGTGCGGCATGGTGTTGTTCAATGCGGCATGGTGTTGTTCAATGCGGCATGGTGTTGTTCAGTGCGGCATGGTGTTGTTCAGTGCGGCATGGTGTTGTTCAGTGCAGCGTAATGTTGTTCAGTGCGGCATGGTGTTGTTCAGTGCGGCATGGTGTTGTTCAATGCGGCATGGTGTTGTTCAGTGCAGGATGGTGTTGTTCAGTGCGGCATGGTGTTGCTCAGTGCGGCATGGTGTTGTTCAGTGCGGGATGGTGTTGTTCAGTGCGGCATGGTGTTGTTCAGTGCGGCATGGTGTTGTTCAGTGCGGCATGGTGTTGTTCAGTGCGGCATAATGTTGTTCAGTGCGCCATAATGTTGTTCAGTGCGGCATGGTGTTGTTCAGTGCGGGATGGTGTTGTTCAGTGCGGCATGGTGTTGTTCAGTGCGGCATGGTGTTGTTCAATGCGGGATCGTGTTGTTCAGTGCGGCATGGTGTTGTTCAGTGCGGCATGGTGTTGTTCAGTGCGGCATGGTGTTGTTCAGTGCGGCATGGTGTTGTTCAGTGCGGCATAATGTTGTTCAGTGCGGCATAATGTTGTTCAGTGCGGGATGGTGTTGTTCATTGCAGGATGGTGTTGTTCAGTGCGGCATGGTGTTGTTCAATGCGGCATGGTGTTGTTCAGTTCGGGATGGTGTTGTTCAGTGCGGCATGGTGTTGTTCAGTGCGGCATAATGTTTTTCAGTGCGGCATGTTGTTGTTCAGTGCGGCATGGTGTTGTTCAGTGCAGCATAATGTTGTTCAGTGTGGCATGGTGTTGTTCAGTGCGGAATGGTGTTGTTCAGTGCGGCATGGTGTTGTTCAGTGCGGCATGGTGTTGTTCAGTGCGGCATGGTGTTGTTCAGTGCGGCATGGTGTTCAATGCGGGATCGTGTTGTTCAGTGCGGCATGGTGTTGTTCAGTGCGGCATGGTGTTGTTCAGTGCGGCATGGTGTTGTTCAGTGCGGCATGGTGTTGTTCAGTGCGGCATGGTGTTGTTCAGTGCGGCATGGTGTTGTTCATTTCGGCATAATGTTGTTCAGTGCGGCATAATGTTGTTTAGTGCGGCATGGTGTTGTTCAGTGCGGGATGGTGTTGTTCAGTGCGTTATAATGTTGTTCAGTGCGGCATGGTGTTGTTCAGTGCGGCATGGTGTTGTTCAGTGCGGCATGGTGTTGTTCAGTGCGGCATAATGTTGTTCAGTGCGGCGTAATGTTGTTCAGTGCGGGATGGTGTTGTTCAGTGCGGGATGGTGTTGTTCAGTGCGGCATGGTGTTCAATGCGGAATGGTGTTGTTCAGTGCAGGATGGTGTTGTTCAGTGCGGCATGGTGTTGTTCAGTGCGGCATAATGTTGTTCAGTGCGGCATGGTGTTGTTCAGTGCGGCATGGTGTTGTTCAGTGCGGCATGGTGTTGTTCAGTGCGGCATGGTGTTGTTCAGTGCGGCATGGTGTTGTTCAGTGCGGCATGGTGTTGTTCAGTGCGGCATAATGTTCAGTGCGGCATAATGTTGTTCAGTGCGGCATAATGTTGTTCAGTGCGGCATGGTGTTGTTCAGTGCGGGATGGTGTTGTTCAGTGCAGGATGGTGTTGTTCAGTGCGGCATGGTGTTCAGTGCGGGATGGTGTCTTTCAGTGCGGCATGGTGTCGTTCAGTGCGGCATGGTGTCTTTCAGTGCGGCATGGTGTCGTTCAGTGAGGCATGGTGTTGTTCAGTGCGGCATGGTGTTGTTTAGTGCGGCATGGTGTTGTTCAGTGCGGGATGGTGTTGTTCAGTGTGGCATGGTGTTCAGTGCGGCATGGTGTTGTTCAGTGCGGTATCGTGTTGTTCAGTGCGGTATCGTGTTTCTCAGTGCGGTATCGTGTTGTTCAGTGCAGTATCGTTGTGTTGTTCGTATTGTGTTGTGTTGTTCGTAATGTGTTGTGTTGTTCGTATTGTGTTGTGTTGTTCGTATTGTGTTGTGTTGTTCGTATTGTGTTGTGTTGTTCATATTGTGTTGTTCATATTGTGTTGAGTTGTTCGTATTGTGTTGTGTTGTTCGTATTGTGTTGCCTTTAACACTTAGCCTCTAACACTTAGCCTCTAACACTTAGCCTCTAGCATCTAGAAGGTAAATAAATAGGAAGGAAGGACTCACCGGTGACGTCTTCGCCCACGTCCAAGCGTTGTACTTTGTATTTTCATCCTTCTGACAGTGGAAAACATAGCCAACAAACACCGTGGAACCTAAACGAATGAAAGAAAACTATCATTTGGCCACAACCAACATTCACAGATACAACACAATGTGACGTGCGGGGTTGAGGTTAAAGGTTGAGTGAAGGGCCCTCGTTTTAAACTACTTTTTTGAAAAGGATTGGGAACAAGTAAGACGTATTTAATTTATTTAATGGGAAGTAGTAAGAGCTATTGAATTTAATCTATGTATTATATTCTATTGTATTGTATTCTGTTGTATTCTTTTGGATTGTATTCACACTAACCCCACTAAAACTTCAGCCCACAAAAACTCGCCTCTGGCGCCTAGCCTCTGGCACTTAGCCTCTAACACTTAGCCTTTAACACTTAGCCTTTAACACTTAGCCTTTAACACTTAGCCTTTAACACTTAGCCTAGAAGGTGAATAAATAGGGTTAAAGGTTGAGTGAAGGGCCCTCGTTTTAAACTACTGTTTTGAAAAGGAGTGGGAACAAGTAAGACGTATTTAATTTATTTAATGGGAAGTAGTAAGACTTATTAAATTTATTTAATCTACTTTTCTTCCCAGGCAAAATTTGATGTGCTGCGATTCCAAATTTCCAAAGTGAATGAAGGAATGAAGTCCTTTAAATTATGATTTTGTATAAATACTAGGCATTAACACAAAATCGACGGCACAAAATGGGCAGACTTTACTTGTTTGAAAAGGACTGGTTACAAGACAGACTTTTTTAATTTATTTAATGGGAAGAAGACTTAGTTTAATTGATCTATTTTTGTTCCCTGGCAAAATTCGATTTGCTGCAATTCCAAATTTCCAAAGTGAATGAAGGCAAGAAGTCGTTTAAATTATGATTTTGTTTAAATACTAGGCATGGACACAAAATCTACGGCACAAAATGGGCAGACTTTACTTGTTTGAAGAGGACTGGTTACAAGACAGACTTTTCTGATTTATTTATTGGGAAGAAGACTTATTTAGTTTATTTAATCTATTTTTGTTCCCTGGCAAAATTGGATTTGCTGAAACTGTATTTTGCCAAATCTTGCCTTGAGACCTGATAGGAAGTATTAAACGCTTAGTTAAATCAATACAAGTTGGTAGTAAGAGCGAGTAATGTTGGTTGAACCGATGAATGAAGGTTGAAAGCAATTTAAATTATGACTTTGTATAAATACTAGATATTAACAGAACATCTACTGCGCGAAATGGGCAGAGTTTACTTGTTTGAGAAGGAGTGGCTTATTCAAAACTAAGATTTATTTAATCTGTTTGTTCCCAGGCAAAATTGGATGTGATGCAATTCCAAATTTCACCACATGACGGTGCCCAATTTCGACTTCATAGGACATATTAAACACTTAGCTTGTTATTATGTTCAAGGTAATCAGATTTGTTTATTATTCTAATGGCCTCTTCAAAACTATTCTGGATTACTACTTTGGATCTATTCTACATTACTTGGCAACAACATACTCTGTAACAGATTAGGCAGTATAATCATATATGTTAACTTGAGAGTGCCCACACTCAATCTACTTATCGTGATGTGTTAAATCAATTACTGTTAGACATTATTTGTCTGATAATCTACCAAATCTTTGAATTGAAGAATTTGTGATTTAATTAATAGCTTGTTCAGGGTAATCAGACTTGTATATAATTCTAATGGCCTTCTTTTGAAAACTATTCTGAATTACAACTTTGGATCTTATATTACTTTGCAACAATCTACTCGGTGACAGATTAGGCAGTATAATCACATATGTTAACTTCAGTGCCCACACTGTATTTATTTATGGTTATTTGTTAAATCAAGTACTGTTAGACATGAAATAGGAAGTGTTTAACATAAATGTTATGGCTACTCACCATTGTAGCTCGCTCCTGGTCAATGATACGAGCCTCTTCTTGCAGTGGAAAACTTGCAGCCAACAAACACCGTGGAACCTAAAGGAATGAAATTAAACATTAACATTTCGCCTCGACCAATTTTCACACGTACAACGCAACGCGGCTACACTTCTGCTATTACAAACGTAAATCTCCTTAAACACAATGAGTGTTACTTACCGTGTACGCTCTAGGCAAAATTGGATGTGATGCAATTCCAAATCTATCTGAAACGGCAGTTAAAAGTAGAGTTACATCAAGTTTTCTTTTTTAATCAACACAATCATTTACAACCGTTGACCAGAAAGAATCGTCGAAATTCGACGTCCCCCACAAACGCCACGCTCACTCGCTTTTCAGGGCAACAAAAGTACTTCTTTTTAAAAACGATGAGTTGTACTTACCGTGTACGCTCTGGACGGTCCAGTTGCAAGCAGAAAATAAAAATATTTCTCTTGTTAGTCGTATGTTACCATCCGCTGTGTCTTTGTCAACATCACCGCCGTTTTCCTACTTCCTGCTGCGAGCCACGCCCACGGATTTAAATTTGGGCGGAAGCTCTTTCCATTGGCGTCGTTTTTGCGTATAGCAAATCCGATTGGTTGGGAAGGGGGCACGGTTATGCAGCCGAGGGGTCCTGTGATCGGTGGGATGTAAAGTAGGCGTCGACGTCACGTCCGCGTCACGTGACCACGACGTGGCAGACGTCATATAGCAACCGCTGTTTTGTTTAGTAGACTTACAGTTGTTATGCATTGACATAATGGCGCACACTCCAAATAGATTTAAATAAATTAAATAATTCTTCTGCCCACTCCCTTTTAAACAAGTTAACTCTCCCCGCGGATTTGAATTCCGGCGGAAGTTCTGCCCATCACGTGACGTCTGTCACGTGACCACACGCGGCAGATGTCATATAGCAACCGCTGTTTTGTTTAGTAGATTTACAGTTGTTATGCATTGGCATAATGGTGTGCACTCAAAATAGATTTAAATAAATTAAATATTTCTTCTGCCCACTCCCTTTTAAACAAGTTAACTCTGCCCACGTCCATTGACGTCTTGTCTGCGTCACGTGACCACGACGTAGCGACGTCATATAGTAACCGCTGTTTTGATCAGTAGACTTACAGTTATTATGCGTTGACATAATGGCGCACTGGTTAGCATGGCCACCTCTTAAGCATGATGTTGCGGGTTCGACGCCTGATCAATGTTAGCATGGAGTGAGCTGAAGTGCATGGCGCTGAAGATTTGAATCTTTGAAATGCGCTGAGGTCTGACATATCAGGCAGAATGGTTTGCCATCACGTTCAACAAAAAATAGAAACTTTCCCACTCTGATTAAAACGTCCTGTGTTCATCTACGTATTTTCGTTTTGCTGTGCATCTTTTCCCTGCCATTTCGAGAGCCCAATTGACACTCATAGTTTAAAGAAATGTGTTTGCCCATCCTACTTTGTGGAATTTCACCACATGCGCTTTTGACCAAAATACCAAATTGAACTCAAGTGAAGCCAACACGCACAACCCCCCCCCCCCCCCCCCCACACACACACACACACACACACACAAATGTTGATATGAACATAAAAGAGCCGCATGCGGTTCGGGAGTTGCGGCTTGGCCAAACCTGTACTATACAACTTTATTTGTATAAAATTTTCACAACAGCTGTCACACAAACAAAGCGGGAAAAACCGAAGACGTGCGTGTTCCGCCCACGCTGGATTTATTTGCACCTTTGAAAAGACACCGTATTGCCGCAGATGTGGCAAAGAGTACTTTTGGGCATCTGAGGAAGGATGTCCAAAGCATCACGTCACCTGCTCTGGTAGGCATGGTGGTGGGACGTTGAGGTCAACCGCTTTGGGGTTGGCTGAATCTTTGATCGCAGGATGCCACACACTTGAAGACAGAAGCAGAAAAGCAGAGCTAAATGCAAAATGTACTCACCGGTGACTCCAATTTTTTTCCCCCCTGAAGAAACAGCTGGACGGGTGGCCCCGGCTGGCCAGTGGGACTCTTGTTATTCTGACCCTTTTTAGTGCGCGTTTGGGGCAACAACCGTTTTTTTGTGGCGCTCTCTTCTGGTTCAAAAGTGCCCTGCATGTGAATTTGCTTTTCCTGCCTTCTGATTGGATGAGCGCCGGTGTGACGCGGTGCCTCTGTCACCGTGGCGGGGGGTATACGTTGGCATCGGAGCGTCTGCCAACGTCTGAGACCGGCTGGCAGTGTATCGGAGGTGTCGAGTGCGGTGCCGCTGGAGCTCACTCACCAGCTGGTGTTAGGGCCACAGAATGAAGGCCAAGGAGAAGAATAGAAAGAGAAACAGAAACTTCTCCTCCAATTGTTTGATTTGTCTCTTCTGAGCTTCGATGAATTCTTTCAGCTCTTTGTTCCTCTAGGACGGACAAATGGAAAGTGGCATTCAAAAGCCAGTAAGCGTGCAAGTAAGTGCCGGGCTGGCTTTGGGCCCTTACCTGTTGCGCGCTGTGCAGCAGATCCATTCTCTCTTGGAGGATGCAAGCGTCGCGCTCCCTCAACTCGCACATCAGGGCTCGCTTCCATTGGTCCACGGCGCTCCTAAGCTCTTCTCTCTGATCCGCCGTCAGCACGTCATTCACGCCAGCGTGGCTGGCTTTTTCGCCGTCCGTGGCGGGGCAGTCCCGCTGCGGTAGCGCCTCGTACAACATGGCCTCCAGCTCCAGGATCCTCTGGGCCGCAATCCTCGTCCATCAGTGGTCCGGCGGGAGATTTGAGGGCGGCTTACCTTATGAGCCTGGTCCATGGAACACTTCCTGAAGTCCAACTCTTCATCCAGGTAGCCCTTCTGCTTGCAGAACATATCCTAGCACAGCTCAAGGTCAGAATTGTTGGGGCACATTGCCGGTTCCCCTTGGCTGATGTCGCGTGTCTGTCTACCTTCTCACTTTCAATGTCCAACATCTTCTGTTGAAGTGCTGACTTGGTCACTTTGATGTATTCTAACCACTGAGGAAAGGCTGCTGTCACATAAGCAGAATGCGAGAGCGTGCGTGGACGTGCGCGTTACCTTCTCGGCTAGGGTGAGAAGGGTCCTGGCGTGAATCACGACCACCTGCTCCTCGTTGGTGAGATTCTGCAAGAGCCCAAAGGCACAGCGTCAACAAGCTTCTTTCAGCGCAAAGCCTTCCAAAAGTCACATTTGAGCCGCCGAGTCTCGTGGAGTGCGAACATAAGGAGTTCGACATACACTTACGGCGTTATAGCCCAGGATGTCCAGCTTCTTCATCAGATCACTGATGACGATGTCCGGGGGAAAGGCGCAAGGAGCAATGTAAGGTGTTCTGGGACCTCGGGTTAAGGTTAGGGTTGCGAGGGACGCCTTACGTACGCTCACGCCCTCGGCCTCGCAGTAGATCTGCAAAGGGCTGAGGCCGTCTGGGAAACGGACTTGCAGAAACTTCAAGACGGGGGAGCGCCACTCCCTCTCCTGAAAGGCAGAGGCATGCATCCGTCCGTCCGTCCGTCCGTCCGTCCGTCACATCTCTGGCCTCAACACGCTTGTGCGAGTCTTCCCACCTCCAGCTCCAGGATGCGGAACTCAAGCAGTTCGTTTTGGTCTCGGATATCCTGGATGTGCTCTTTCAGACGCGCTTCTTCCGCCTCCATCCGCCTGACCTGAAAAGACAGTCAGACCTCATCTGCGGGGCTTCACGACGGGTGTGACGCCAAGCGACTCCGCCCAGCGCCTTTCTTTCCGTCACCTTTTCGGCCAACTGCTGATTGCTCTGACGCAGCAGCTGCTTCTCCTCCACCCACTTGACATTCTAGAAGAGACAAACGCGTGGACAGCTTTGGAATGTTGTGTCATTTTCATCCACAAATTCTTTGGTTGACTGGAAAATGACATTTGCTTTTCTCCGCATTTTCCCAGCCACGTTCGGGGGGGGGGGGGGGGGTTGGTCCAGTAATGCCAGACGGATGAGTGACTGAAGAATGTAGCTATTTTGTCTGAGAAAAAGGTGTGCTCATTGATGAGCTTACCTGTCCTTGTTGCTTCAGCGCTGACTCCAGATCTGCTACTCTGCTTTGATAGTGACCCATTTCTACCATCAGCTTTTCTCTGGTCTGAAAGGAGGAGGAGGGAGGCTCCTCCTCCTCCTTTCAGACCAGAGAACACCCGAGGCTGGGTGAGAACGGGGAGGCTGCGACCCGGCCGGGGGTTGCGGGAAGGGGCGCCACCTTGATCTCCTTCTCGGCGTCGTAGTCCCCTTCGCTGGTCTGGGCTAGCAGAGCGTAGGCTCGTTGCAGCGCTTGATATTCTTGCGTCAGCTGGCGGTAGCGAAGCTCCGCCTCTTCATGCACACACCAATGCAACACAGCACTAGTACCAGAATCAGTCAGACCGGCGACAAAGCACCCGCGACGCAAAGACGAGTCCGATTCCAGGCTGAAGAGGAATGTTTGGTGCCAATACGCTGGCAGAAATGGCGGGCTACCTCTTCGGGTTCCGTGTCGGGGGTTCTGTCGGTGTGAAAAGACAAGGACGATCCGTCCGGGTCCACCAACACGTCTTCGTCGTAGCCGTAAAATGTTTCGATGACCTGCGGGCGCGGAAGCAAACATCTCTCTGAACAAACTGAAGCGACACCTCACGATGAATCGACGAGAGGAACGATAGCGAGAAAAAGGCCATTTCATCTTGCGCAACACCAAGCAGCCGCAAACAAACAGACTCACCTTGCAGGACCTCACGCTTTGTTCCTCCTCAGAGATTCTCGACGTCGGTATCGTAGCAGCAAATCTCTCTCCTGTCGACACAAATAATCCGCCTTTGAGATGCTTTGGATGCAAAGGGAACGAACGGCTCCGGCGCAGAAACAAACGCGACTCACAATGACATTTCTGACATGAGCTCCTGTCTCCAGAGCCTGAAAAACACGTCACCGGCGATGATTGGAGGGACGCTCGTCTTTTCCAAAAGTGACAACTACAGGGTGTGTCAGGGTTTTCCAGATTATCTTTATCGTATCATTGTGTTGCTTTGACTTTGACTGCGACCTGTAATAAATAATATTATTTATCCCTTATTTATCCCTATCGCTTATCCCTTCCTACACAAAGTCGTAAAACACCCCTTGCTATGTTTTGACTAGAGGTCAAGGGCTTCCTCTATTCAATCCACTCTTACACCCACCCTGTTTCTCTTAATTAAAATGCTCGTGCAGGAGCCGAGAGTCAGACTTCATTCGTACAACGGATGGACTCTCCACCTGCAGGTGTCCAAAAGAACTTACTTGTCTCCCGTGTGGTTCTTGCAAAGTAAGTTGGAGCGAGCGCAACTCTAACAGGGTGCATTTTGCCACTAGCTGCCTACGGACAATGACGTCGCGCTCGCGGCTCATGGTTGACGGGCTGAGCAGCCGGGCAAGTCCGTCGTTTTCAGCGCACAGCGAGTGGCAAAGGCGCTGACAAAACAGGAGCTTTGAGCTGCTGAAAACGGCAAAACAAGTCTAAAGCGTGTTCAAACGCGTGCGCACAATGCTCCTGCTTGAAAGGTCGGAATTTAAGGGGCCAATTTTTTGGATGGCGGCCGCCGGCCAACCTTTGGACGGAAAAGGTTTCCTGGCGACAGCGAGCGAGCGCGGCGCTGCCGTACGTGCACCGAGTCGCCTGCCTGAAGACCTTGGACAAGTCGTCGATGATGTGCCGCTGCTCCACAACTTGAAGGAACTCCATTTCACCGTCCTGCTGGCCGCAACCGCGGTCCAGGTCATTGAGCGAACTAGGCCTTCTCTGTGGAACACAAATGCAGTGGACTCTGTTGGCACGCCGCCGTTGTCCGCGTCGACTTACCAAGCTTGCCATCTCCTCGTTCTCCTGGGTGACAAAGCGCACTTTGTTTTCAAGGCGACACAGCACCAGCGAGAGTTCTTCATTCTTCCTGCTCAGGCGTTTGTTTTTGTACAGGAGTGGCAGAAACTGGCTTTCTGTTTCTCTCAGTCGCTTTAGCTGCAAGCATGAAGTGCGGGATGTGAAAGACGCACAACACGCGGGCCAGAACGTATCCATTCCTTTTGCATCGGTTTGAACGGAATCGTGGCTTTGGCTCCCAATAAAAGACATCTACCAGGCAACCGACTCGCCGCGCCGCTCAACTAATAAGCAAGCGCAATGGGTGCCTCGCTGGATGGCGCGCATCAAACGTAGCGCAAACCTTCAAGCGTGCCGTCAATAAATTACCAGTTCATTGCGCTCTTCAGAAAGCAGGGCGTTTCGATCCTCCAGTTTCCTGATGACTGCGCTGAGCTCAGCGATTTTCAGATGAAACCTTCGCGTGTCCCGATCCTCCTGAGACTGAAAACGCCCCGCAACACACACACACAAGCACTCGTTCAAAGTTCAAAACTGTTTTTGTGCTACCTTCCTCCAGCAACGAACTAAGTCATGCGTACTGCAAGTGTGTGATGAGGTGGCTTACGCAATGAAGAGGATTGCTAGTAGCGGCGTTGACCCCACTTCCAGGGTAGTTTAGGCCCGCCCTTTGGGAATCCCTCAGGGCAGCGATCTGCTGCTCGGCAGCCTGAGTCTGCAGCTGAAGGCGGTGGACGTGGCCGGCCCCAGGGCTTCATCCAAAACACTAACCGCTCTGTCTTTCAGCTTGATCTCATCCGTCTGGATGTACAAACGGGGAGCGCTCAGGCAGGCGGGCAAACTCATTTGCCAGAATTGTGACAAAAACAAAGAGAGCAACCGGCCAATTTTTTTCTTGAATCGACTAGAACACCTTTGCTGTGACAAAAGCGAAGCGAGCAACCGGACATTTTCTTCTTGTGAAATAGAATAGAATAGAATAGAATGCCTTAGGTGTCATTGCACTGCAGGTATACAACGAAATTGGGAACATAGCCACGCACCGCGCATCTGATCAGTCCTACCAGTCGGCGGATCTCCCTCTCGCAGTCTCTCTTGGTTCGGCTCAGCTCCTCCCGATGCTGGTGATGAGCCGATCGGAGCTCGGCCGCTCGGGACTGCCAGGCCTGCTGGGCCGCTGCCAGGGCTTCTTCCGCGCTCCTGGTGGAGGCGACACCACTCGGTCTCCCGACACCGCCGCGTCTCCCGACACCGCCGCGTCTCCTCCACCTCCGCCAGCAAAGCGCCCCCCCTCCTCACCTGAGCAGACATTGCGCCACACCGGGCCGTTGAGACCGCAACGGAGCGCCGCGACGCTTACTGGGGACAAGCTACACAATACGGTAGCGGCCGCATCGAAGCCCGACGTGGCGTGCGGATAGTCAGACACGGATAGAGCGGATCACCTTGTCCATGGAGCCGTCCCTCAGGCTGAGGACCAAGGCATTCAGTCGCTGGATCTCTCCATCTTTGATTTTGATCACTCTCATCAGCTCCATTTCATGCTGCCGCAGTAATGCCTCCCTGGTAATGGCTAACTCTTTCTGCTTCTCCTCATGGAGTTTGCTTTTGAGTTCCGTCATGGCGGCGGTGGCACGGTGGTGCTCCGCCCGCAGGTCCTGACTTCTCTCTCTCTCCAGACAGCTGACCTGACATGACTTAGACTTAGACAAACTTTATTGTCATCTTGTCTGCACATGGTGCATACAAAACGAAATTCCGTTGCATACGTCTTACAACAAAGTAGTGATATTGCAGTTGAATAGAAGTAACATATCCTATGAAAATATATATATATACATATACTATATATATATATATATATATATATATTAAAAATAAGTATAAAGTGCAGCAGTGATAATTATGCAATAGTGCAAGTAGGCAAAACAGTATTCAAGAGTGTGCAGAGGAATGCTAAACCATGTATTAAACTTCTATTTAAAGGGTTTATGCAAGTTCAGTAAAGTTGGTAGTGCGAGATAGTGCAAGATAGAGGTCCGTAGTGTCATAAAGTACAGTTCTGTGAATGTGTGATGCAGAGTTCAGTTTAGAGCTCAACAGTTCTAGTGTTCAACAGTCTGATGACAGCAGGGAAAAAGCTGTTGCAGAACCTGGTGGACCTGCAGCGGATGCTGCAAACCTCTTCCCAGAGGGCAGCAGGGAGAACAGTCCATGGTGGGGGTGTGATGGGTCATTGATGATGTTACGGGCACGGGACATGCAGCGCTGAGATGAAATGTCCTGAATGGAGGGAAGAGGAGCCCCTATGATCCTCTCTGCTGTCCTCACCACTCTCCTCACGTTCTTCCAATCGGAGGCGGTGCAGCCTCCACACCACACAGAGAGACAGCTTGTCAGAATGCTCTCTATGGTGCTCCTGTAGAACGTCCTCATGATGGGTGGGGGCAGGTGGGCTCTCCTCATCCTCCGCAGGAAGTACAAGCGCTTCTGTGCCCTCTTGACCAGTGCCGTAGTGTTCATAGTCCAGGTGAGGTCTTCTGTGATGTGGACCCCCAGGAATTTGGTGCTGCTGACCACCTCCACAGCTGAGCTGTTGATGATCAGTGGAGCGTGGTGAGGCTGTTTTTTCCTGAAGTCGACGATGATCTCCTTCATCTTCTCCTCATTCAGGATCAGGCTGTTTTCTCTGCACCAGCCCACCAGCTGCTCCACCTCCTCTCTGTAGTCCAGGTCGTTGTTGTCTCTGATGAGCCCCACCACCGTTGTGTCGTCTGCTGACTTCACGATGTGATTGGTGGTGAACCTGAGGACGCAGTCGTGTGTCATCAGGGTGCACAGCAGGGGGCTCAGGACGCAGCCCTGAAGGGAGCCTGTGCTGAGGGTGATGACATCAGAGGTGTTCTGTCCGACCCGGACTGACTGAGGTCTGTTGGTGAGGAAGTCTAGCAGCCAGTTGCGAAGGGGGGTGTTGAAGCCCAGGTGTTCCAATTTTCCTACCAGATGCTGTGGGATGATGGTGTTAAACGCTGAGCTGAAGTCCAGGAACAGCCTCCGCACATGGGTGTTCTTCTCCTCCAGGTGAGCCAGGCTCAGGTGAAGAACGGAGGAGATGGCTTCCTGAGTGGAGCGGTTTTGCCGGTCGGCAAACTGGAACGGGTCAAATAATAGGGGGAGTCTGGAAACGATGTGACCTTTAAGCAGCCTTTCGAAGCACTTCATCATAACCGGAGTCAGTGCAACAGGCCGGTAATCATTAAATGAGGTGATTTGAGGTTTCTTCGGCACCGGAATGATGGAGGCAGTCTTAAAGCACGCCGGCACTGTGGCTTGGCCCAGCGAGGTGTTAAAAATGTCTGTGATGACCCCAGCCAGATGACTTGCACATTCCCTGAACACACGCCCAGGAATGTTGTCGGGGCCAGGGGCCTTACAGGGGTTGACTCTCCTCAGGGTCTTCAACACATCGGCGGAGTCAAGGCAGAGTACCTCCTCTTCCTGATGGGGGACAGTTTTAACTGCTGGAGTGCCGTTTAGTGCCTCGAACCTCCCAAAGAAGTTATTTAGACCATTTAGAAAGTCAGCATCAACTACACCCACCGGGGGGGGGGGGAGGGTGAGTTGTAGTCTGTAATCGCCCGTATGCCTTGCCACATACTCCTGATGTTTTTGACGTCGTGGAAACGATCCTGAAATTTTCGACTGCGGTCTCGCTTCGCTATCCTGATGGCACGGTTCAAGTTGGCTCTCGCTGTCCTCAGTGTCTCCTTGGCGCCAGACTTGAAGGCAGAGTTCCGCGCTCGTAGCGTTTGACGTACCTCCTCAGTCATCCAGGGTCGTTGGTTGCCCCGGGTGATGATATTCTTAGTGGTGCTGACGTCCTCGGTGCATTTGTTGATGTAGGCTGACACAGTCATGGCACACGCATGTCTAATCTACATCGGGAAAACTGGGAGGGAGGGAGGCAGGCAGGGAGGCAGGCAGGGAGGCAGGCAGGGAGGCAGGCAGGGAGGCAGGCAGGGAGGCAGGCAGTGTCTGTCTGTTGAGGTTTTCACCTTGTTCTTCTCCTGCTGAAGTTCTAACTGGACGTCCATCAGTTTGGTTCTCAGCTCGTCATTGGCGGCCTGAAGGGCGTCCGTTCGCTCCGCCTTGGCCCGCCCTGCCGGAGCTCGTTTGGACATCTCTTACTCGAGTCTCGCCCGGTCGTCAGTCAGAGATCACAACATTTGTACCTGGAGAGCACAAACGCAGCGCTGTTTTCCACTGGCTTCGAACTCAACTTCAATCGGTACCGTAACTTACAACATCATAAACATAGAACTAGCTTGACTTATTCATTGAATAAATGCATTTGGTTCTTCAAAACTGCATCACGCAACATAGCGTGACCGAGACGGCCGTTATCCACCTGCGTGAAGTTATTTGGTGAAATGAATGAGATGTTTAAGACACCATCGTTCTGTCTCTATGTAGATGAAGGGAAATAATCGATTGCTGAAGGTCCAAAGGTGTTGTGATAAACAAATAAACATATTAGTGATTAGTGACATATTTGTGATAAACATATTAGGCAGGATAATCACATATGTTAACGTGACTGCCCACACTGTATTTATTTATGGTTATTTGTTAAATCGAGTACTGTTAGACATGAAATAGGAAGTGTTTAACATAAATGGAAGACGAAAGGGGTACTCACCATTGTAGCTCCTGCTGGTCAATGATACGAGCCTCTTCTTGCAGTGGAAAACATACAGCCAACAAACACCGTGGAACCTAAAGGAATGAAATTAAACATTAACATTTAGCCTAAACCAACATTCACAGATACAACGCAACGCAAACTACACAAACGTAAATCTTTTTAAACACAATGAGTTGTACTTACCGTGTACGCTCTAGACGGTCCACTTGCAAGCAGAAAATAAAGATATTTCTGTTGATAATCGTCGTGTTTGTATCCGGTGTCTCGCTCAAGGCCATTGCGCCCACAGATTTGAATTTTGGCGAGAGTTCAGCCTATTGACGTCATTTCCGCAGTGTAATACCCGCATATCTGAAACGGCAAAGTTAAGAGTAGAGTTAAATAAAGTTTTTAGTCAACGCAATAATTTACAACCGTTGACCAGTCGAAATAATCGTCGAAATTTGGCGTCTGTGGCTGGAAGCAGACGCCGAGTTCGACATTCCTCCCAAACGCCACACTCCCTCGCTTTTCAGGGCTAAAAAAAAAACAGTTGTAATTACCTTGTACGCTCTAGACGGTCAAGTTGCAAGCTGAAAACAAAAATATTTGCCTTGTAAGTCATCGTGTTACTAACCGCTGTGTCTTGTTTGCCAGAATTGCCGCTTTCCTACTTCCTGTTGCAAGCCACGCCCACGGATTATAATTTTGCCGTGAGTTCCGCCTATTGACGTCATGTCCGCGTCACATGACTGCGACGTAATATTATCTAAAACTGTTTGTGCGGTATTGTGTTGTTCTGTGCGGTATTGTGTTATTCTGTGCGGCGTCGTGTTGTTCTGTGCGGCGTCGTGTTGTTCAGTGCGACGTCGTGTTGTTCAGTGCGGCATGGTGTTGTTCAGTGCGGCATGGTGTTGTTCAGTGCGGCATGGTGTTGTTCAGTGCGGCATAATGTTGTTCAGTGCGGCATAATGTTGTTCAGTGCGGCATGGTGTTGTTCAGTGCGGCATGGTGTTGTTCAGTGCGGCATGGTGTTGTTCAGTGCGGCATAATGTTGTTCAGTAAGCCATAATGTTGTTCAGTGCGGCATGGTGTTGTTCAGTGCGGGATGGTGTTGTTCAGTGCAGGATGGTGTTCTTCAGTGCGGCATGGTGTTGTTCAATGCGGCATGGTGTTGTTCAGTGCGGGATGGTGTTGTTCAGTGCAGGATGGTGTTGTTCAGTGCGGCATGGTGTTGTTCAATGCGGCATGGTGTTGTTCAGTGCGGCATGGTGTTGTTCAGTGCGGCATGGTGTTGTTCAGTGCGGCATGGTGTTGTTCAGTGCGGAATGGTGTTGTTCAGTGCGGCATGGTGTTGTTCAGTGTGGGATGGTGTTGTTCAATGCGGGATCGTGTTGTTCAGTACGGGGTGGTGTTGTTCAGTGCAGGATGGTGTTGTTCAGTGCAGGATGGTGTTGTTCAGTGCGGCATGGTGTTGTTCAATGCAGGATCGTGTTGTTCAGTGCAGCATGGTGTTGTTCAGTGCAGCATGGTGTTGTTCAGTGCGGCATGGTGTTGTTCAATGCGGCATGGTGTTGTTCAGTGCGGGATGGTGTTGTTCAGTGCGGCATGGTGTTTTTCAGTGCGGCATAATGTTGTTCAGTGCAGCATGGTGTTGTTCAGTGCGGCATGGTGTTGTTCAGTGCGACATAATGTTGTTCAGTGCGGCATAATGTTGTTCAGTGCGGCATGGTGTTGTTCAGTGCGGCATGGTGTTGTTCAGTGCGGCATGGTGTTGTTCAGTGCGGCATGGTGTTGTTCAGTGCGGCATGGTGTTGTTCAGTGCAGGATGGTGTTGTTCAGTGCAGGATGGTGTTGTTCAATGCGGCATGGTGTTGTTCAGTGCGGGATGGTGTTGTTCAGTGCAGGATGGTGTTGTTCAGTGCGGCATGGTGTTGTTCAGTGCGGAATGGTGTTGTTCAGTGCGGCATGGTGTTGTTCAGTGCGGCATGGTGTTGTTCAGTGCAGGATGGTGTTGTTCAATGCGGGATGGTGTTGTTCAGTGCGGGATGGTGTTGTTCAGTGCAGGATGGTGTTGTTCAGTGCGGCATGGTGTTGTTCAATGCGGCATGGTGTTGTTCAGTGCAGGATGGTGTTGTTCAGTGCGGCATGGTGTTGTTCAATGCGGCATGGTGTTGTTCAATGCGGCATGGTGTTGTTCAGTGCGGCATGGTGTTGTTCAGTGCGGCATGGTGTTGTTCAGTGCAGCGTAATGTTGTTCAGTGCGGCATGGTGTTGTTCAGTGCGGCATGGTGTTGTTCAGTGCGGCATGGTGTTGTTCAATGCGGCATGGTGTTGTTCAGTGCAGGATGGTGTTGTTCAGTGCGGCATGGTGTTGCTCAGTGCGGCATGGTGTTGTTCAGTGCGGGATGGTGTTGTTCAGTGCGGCATGGTGTTGTTCAGTGCGGCATGGTGTTGTTCAGTGCGGCATGGTGTTGTTCAGTGCGGCATAATGTTGTTCAGTGCGCCATAATGTTGTTCAGTGCGGCATGGTGTTGTTCAGTGCGGGATGGTGTTGTTCAGTGCGGCATGGTGTTGTTCAGTGCGGCATGGTGTTGTTCAATGCGGGATCGTGTTGTTCAGTGCGGCATGGTGTTGTTCAGTGCGGCATGGTGTTGTTCAGTGCGGCATGGTGTTGTTCAGTGCGGCATGGTGTTGTTCAGTGCGGCATAATGTTGTTCAGTGCGGCATAATGTTGTTCAGTGCGGGATGGTGTTGTTCATTGCGGCATGGTGTTGTTCAGTGCGGCATGGTGTTGTTCAGTGCGGCATGGTGTTGTTCAGTGCGGGATGGTGTTGTTCAGTGCAGGATGGTGTTGTTCAGTGCGGCATGGTGTTGTTCAATGCGGCATGGTGTTGTTCAGTTCGGGATGGTGTTGTTCAGTGCGGCATGGTGTTGTTCAGTGCGGCATAATGTTTTTCAGTGCGGCATGTTGTTGTTCAGTGCGGCATGGTGTTGTTCAGTGCAGCATAATGTTGTTCAGTGTGGCATGGTGTTGTTCAGTGCGGAATGGTGTTGTTCAGTGCGGCATGGTGTTGTTCAGTGCGGCATGGTGTTGTTCAGTGCGGCATGGTGTTGTTCAGTGCGGCATGGTGTTCAATGCGGGATCGTGTTGTTCAGTGCGGCATGGTGTTGTTCAGTGCGGCATGGTGTTGTTCAGTGCGGCATGGTGTTGTTCAGTGCGGCATGGTGTTGTTCAGTGCGGCATGGTGTTGTTCAGTGCGGCTTGGTGTTGTTCATTTCGGCATAATGTTGTTCAGTGCGGCATAATGTTGTTCAGTGCGGCATGGTGTTGTTCAGTGCGGCATGGTGTTGTTCAGTGCGGCATAATGTTGTTCAGTAAGCCATAATGTTGTTCAGTGCGGCATGGTGTTGTTCAGTGCGGGATGGTGTTGTTCAGTGCAGGATGGTGTTCTTCAGTGCGGGATGGTGTTGTTCAGTGCAGGATGGTGTTGTTCAGTGCGGCATGGTGTTGTTCAGTGCGGAATGGTGTTGTTCAGTGCGGCATGGTGTTGTTCAGTGCGGCATGGTGTTGTTCAGTGCAGGATGGTGTTGTTCAATGCGGGATGGTGTTGTTCAGTGCGGGATGGTGTTGTTCAGTGCAGGATGGTGTTGTTCAGTGCGGCATGGTGTTGTTCAATGCGGCATGGTGTTGTTCAGTGCAGGATGGTGTTGTTCAGTGCGGCATGGTGTTGTTCAATGCGGCATGGTGTTGTTCAATGCGGCATGGTGTTGTTCAGTGCGGCATGGTGTTGTTCAGTGCGGCATGGTGTTGTTCAGTGCAGCGTAATGTTGTTCAGTGCGGCATGGTGTTGTTCAGTGCGGAATGGTGTTGTTCAGTGCGGCATGGTGTTGTTCAGTGCGGGATGGTGTTGTTCAGTGCGGCATGGTGTTGCTCAGTGCGGCATGGTGTTGTTCAGTGCGGGATGGTGTTGTTCAGTGCGGCATGGTGTTGTTCAGTGCGGCATGGTATTGTTCAGTGCGGCATGGTGTTGTTCAGTGCGGCATAATGTTGTTCAGTGCGCCATAATGTTGTTCAGTGCGGCATGGTGTTGTTCAGTGCGGGATGGTGTTGTTCAGTGCAGGATGGTGTTGTTCAGTGCGGCATGGTGTTGTTCAATGCGGGATCGTGTTGTTCAGTGCGGCATGGTGTTGTTCAGTGCGGCATGGTGTTGTTCAGTGCGGCATGGTGTTGTTCAGTGCGGCATGGTGTTGTTCAGTGCGGCATAATGTTGTTCAGTGCGGCATAATGTTGTTCAGTGCGGCATAATGTTGTTCAGTGCGGCATAATGTTGTTCAGTGCGGCATAATGTTGTTCAGTGCGGCATAATGTTGTTCAGTGCGGGATGGTGTTGTTCATTGCGGCATGGTGTTGTTCAGTGCGGCATGGTGTTGTTCAGTGCGGCATGGTGTTGTTCAGTGCGGGATGGTGTTGTTCAGTGCAAGATGGTGTTGTTCAGTGCGGCATGGTGTTGTTCAATGCGGCATGGTGTTGTTCAGTTCGGGATGGTGTTGTTCAGTGCGGCATGGTGTTGTTCAGTGCGGCATGGTGTTGTTCAGTGCGGCATAATGTTTTTCAGTGCGGCATGTTGTTGTTCAGTGCGGCATGGTGTTGTTCAGTGCAGCATAATGTTGTTCAGTGCGGCATGGTGTTGTTCAGTGCAGCATAATGTTGTTCAGTGCGGCATGGTGTTGTTCAGTGCGGCATGGTGTTGTTCAGTGCGGCATGGTGTTGTTCAGTGCGGGATGGTGTTCAATGCGGGATCGTGTTGTTCAGTGCGGCATGGTGTTGTTCAGTGCGGCATGGTGTTGTTCAGTGCGGCATGGTGTTGTTTAGTGCGGCATGGTGTTGTTCATTTCGGCATAATGTTGTTCAGTGCGGCATAATGTTGTTTAGTGCGGCATGGTGTTGTTCAGTGCGGGATGGTGTTGTTCAGTGCGTTATAATGTTGTTCAGTGCGGCATGGTGTTGTTCAGTGCGGCATGGTGTTGTTCAGTGCGGCATGGTGTTGTTCAGTGCGGCATAATGTTGTTCAGTGCGGCATAATGTTGTTCAGTGCGGGATGGTGTTGTTCAGTGCGGGATGGTGTTGTTCAGTGCGGCATGGTGTTCAATGCGGAATGGTGTTGTTCAGTGCAGGATGGTGTTGTTCAGTGCGGCATGGTGTTGTTCAGTGCGGCATGGTGTTGTTCAGTGCGGAATGGTGTTGTTCAGTGCGGCATGGTGTTGTTCAGTGCAGGATGGTGTTGTTCAGTGCAGGATGGTGTTGTTCAATGCGGCATTGTGTTGTTCAGTGCGGGATGGTGTTGTTCAGTGCAGGATGGTGTTGTTCAGTGCGGCATGGTGTTGTTCAGTGCGGAATGGTGTTGTTCAGTGCGGCATGGTGTTGTTCAGTGCGGCATGGTGTTGTTCAGTGCAGGATGGTGTTGTTCAATGCGGGATGGTGTTGTTCAGTGCGGGATGGTGTTGTTCAGTGCAGGATGGTGTTGTTCAGTGCGGCATGGTGTTGTTCAATGCGGCATGGTGTTGTTCAGTGCAGGATGGTGTTGTTCAGTGCGGCATGGTGTTGTTCAATGCGGCATGGTGTTGTTCAATGCGGCATGGTGTTGTTCAGTGCGGCATGGTGTTGTTCAGTGCGGCATGGTGTTGTTCAGTGCAGCGTAATGTTGTTCAGTGCGGCATGGTGTTGTTCAGTGCGGAATGGTGTTGTTCAGTGCGGCATGGTGTTGTTCAGTGCGGGATGGTGTTGTTCAGTGCGGCATGGTGTTGCTCAGTGCGGCATGGTGTTGTTCAGTGCGGGATGGTGTTGTTCAGTGCGGCATGGTGTTGTTCAGTGCGGCATGGTATTGTTCAGTGCGGCATGGTGTTGTTCAGTGCGGCATAATGTTGTTCAGTGCGCCATAATGTTGTTCAGTGCGGCATGGTGTTGTTCAGTGCGGGATGGTGTTGTTCAGTGCAGGATGGTGTTGTTCAGTGCGGCATGGTGTTGTTCAATGCGGGATCGTGTTGTTCAGTGCGGCATGGTGTTGTTCAGTGCGGCATGGTGTTGTTCAGTGCGGCATGGTGTTGTTCAGTGCGGCATGGTGTTGTTCAGTGCGGCATAATGTTGTTCAGTGCGGCATAATGTTGTTCAGTGCGGCATAATGTTGTTCAGTGCGGCATAATGTTGTTCAGTGCGGCATAATGTTGTTCAGTGCGGCATAATGTTGTTCAGTGCGGGATGGTGTTGTTCATTGCGGCATGGTGTTGTTCAGTGCGGCATGGTGTTGTTCAGTGCGGCATGGTGTTGTTCAGTGCGGGATGGTGTTGTTCAGTGCAAGATGGTGTTGTTCAGTGCGGCATGGTGTTGTTCAATGCGGCATGGTGTTGTTCAGTTCGGGATGGTGTTGTTCAGTGCGGCATGGTGTTGTTCAGTGCGGCATGGTGTTGTTCAGTGCGGCATAATGTTTTTCAGTGCGGCATGTTGTTGTTCAGTGCGGCATGGTGTTGTTCAGTGCAGCATAATGTTGTTCAGTGCGGCATGGTGTTGTTCAGTGCAGCATAATGTTGTTCAGTGCGGCATGGTGTTGTTCAGTGCGGCATGGTGTTGTTCAGTGCGGCATGGTGTTGTTCAGTGCGGGATGGTGTTCAATGCGGGATCGTGTTGTTCAGTGCGGCATGGTGTTGTTCAGTGCGGCATGGTGTTGTTCAGTGCGGCATGGTGTTGTTTAGTGCGGCATGGTGTTGTTCATTTCGGCATAATGTTGTTCAGTGCGGCATAATGTTGTTTAGTGCGGCATGGTGTTGTTCAGTGCGGGATGGTGTTGTTCAGTGCGTTATAATGTTGTTCAGTGCGGCATGGTGTTGTTCAGTGCGGCATGGTGTTGTTCAGTGCGGCATGGTGTTGTTCAGTGCGGCATAATGTTGTTCAGTGCGGCATAATGTTGTTCAGTGCGGGATGGTGTTGTTCAGTGCGGGATGGTGTTGTTCAGTGCGGCATGGTGTTCAATGCGGAATGGTGTTGTTCAGTGCAGGATGGTGTTGTTCAGTGCGGCATGGTGTTGTTCAGTGCGGCATGGTGTTGTTCAGTGCGGAATGGTGTTGTTCAGTGCGGCATGGTGTTGTTCAATGCGGCATGGTGTTGTTCAGTGCGGCATGGTGTTGTTCAGTGCGGCATGGTGTTGTTCAGTGCGGCATGGTGTTGTTCAGTGCGGCATGGTGTTGTTCAGTGCGGCATGGTGTTGTTCAGTGCGGAATGGTGTTGTTCAGTGCGGCATGGTGTTGTTCAGTGTGGGATGGTGTTGTTCAATGCGGGATCGTGTTGTTCAGTACGGGGTGGTGTTGTTCAGTGCAGGATGGTGTTGTTCAGTGCAGGATGGTGCTGTTCAATGCGGCATGGTGTTGTTCAATGCAGGATCGTGTTGTTCAGTGCAGCATGGTGTTGTTCAGTGCAGCATGGTGTTGTTCAGTGCGGCATGGTGTTGTTCAATGCGGCATGGTGTTGTTCAGTGCGGGATGGTGTTGTTCAGTGCGGCATGGTGTTTTTCAGTGCGGCATAATGTTGTTCAGTGCAGCATGGTGTTGTTCAGTGCGGCATGGTGTTGTTCAGTGCGACATAATGTTGTTCAGTGCGGCATAATGTTGTTCAGTGCGGCATGGTGTTGTTCAGTGCGGCATGGTGTTGTTCAGTGCGGCATGGTGTTGTTCAGTGCGGCATGGTGTTGTTCAGTGCAGGATGGTGTTGTTCAGTGCAGGATGGTGTTGTTCAATGCGGCATTGTGTTGTTCAGTGCGGGATGGTGTTGTTCAGTGCAGGATGGTGTTGTTCAGTGCGGCATGGTGTTGTTCAGTGCGGAATGGTGTTGTTCAGTGCGGCATGGTGTTGTTCAGTGCGGCATGGTGTTGTTCAGTGCAGGATGGTGTTGTTCAATGCGGGATGGTGTTGTTCAGTGCGGGATGGTGTTGTTCAGTGCAGGATGGTGTTGTTCAGTGCGGCATGGTGTTGTTCAATGCGGCATGGTGTTGTTCAGTGCAGGATGGTGTTGTTCAGTGCGGCATGGTGTTGTTCAGTGCGGCATAATGTTGTTCAGTGCGGGATGGTGTTGTTCAGTGCAAGATGGTGTTGTTCAGTGCGGCATGGTGTTGTTCAGTGCGGCATGGTGTTGTTCAGTGCGGCATAATGTTTTTCAGTGCGGCATGTTGTTGTTCAGTGCGGCATGGTGTTGTTCAGTGCAGCATAATGTTGTTCAGTGCGGCATGGTGTTGTTCAGTGCAGCATAATGTTGTTCAGTGCGGCATGGTGTTGTTCAGTGCGGCATGGTGTTGTTCAGTGCGGGATGGTGTTCAATGCGGGATCGTATTGTTCAGTGCGGCATGGTGTTGTTCAGTGCGGCATGGTGTTGTTCAGTGCGGCATGTTGTTGTTTAGTGCGGCATGGTGTTGTTCATTTCGGCATAATGTTGTTCAGTGCGGCATAATGTTGTTTAGTGCGGCATGGTGTTGTTCAGTGCGGGATGGTGTTGTTCAGTGCGTTATAATGTTGTTCAGTGCGGCATGGTGTTGTTCAGTGCGGCATGGTGTTGTTCAGTGCGGCATGGTGTTGTTCAGTGCGGCATAATGTTGTTCAGTGCGGCATAATGTTGTTCAGTGCGGGATGGTGTTGTTCAGTGCGGCATGGTGTTGTTCAATGCGGCATGGTGTTGTTCAGTGCGGCATGGTGTTGTTCAGTGCGGCATGGTGTTCAATGCGGAATGGTGTTGTTCAGTGCAGGATGGTGTTGTTCAGTGCGGCATGGTGTTGTTCAGTGCGGCATAATGTTGTTCAGTGCGGCATGGTGTTGTTCAGTGCGGCATGGTGTTGTTCAGTGCGGCATGGTGTTGTTCAGTGCGGCATGGTGTTGTTCAGTGCGGCATGGTGTTGTTCAGTGCGGCATGGTGTTGTTCAGTGCGGCATAATGTTCAGTGCGGCATAATGTTGTTCAGTGCGGCATAATGTTGTTCAGTGCGGCATGGTGTTGTTCAGTGCGGGATGGTGTTGTTCAGTGCAGGATGGTGTTGTTCAGTGCGGCATGGTGTTCAGTGCGGGATGGTGTCTTTCAGTGCGGCATGGTGTCGTTCAGTGCGGCATGGTGTCTTTCAGTGCGGCATGGTGTCGTTCAGTGAGGCATGGTGTTGTTCAGTGCGGCATGGTGTTGTTTAGTGCGGCATGGTGTTGTTCAGTGCGGGATGGTGTTGTTCAGTGTGGCATGGTGTTCAGTGCGGCATGGTGTTGTTCAGTGCGGTATCGTGTTGTTCAGTGCGGTATCGTGTTTCTCAGTGCGGTATCGTGTTGTTCAGTGCAGTATCGTTGTGTTGTTCGTATTGTGTTGTGTTGTTCGTAATGTGTTGTGTTGTTCGTATTGTGTTGTGTTGTTCGTATTGTGTTGTGTTGTTCGTATTGTGTTGTGTTGTTCATATTGTGTTGTTCATATTGTGTTGAGTTGTTCGTATTGTGTTGTGTTGTTCGTATTGTGTTGCCTTTAACACTTAGCCTCTAACACTTAGCCTCTAACACTTAGCCTCTAGCATCTAGAAGGTAAATAAATAGGAAGGAAGGACTCACCGGTGACGTCTTCGCCCACGTCCAAGCGTTGTACTTTGTATTTTCATCCTTCTGACAGTGGAAAACATAGCCAACAAACACCGTGGAACCTAAACGAATGAAAGAAAACTATCATTTGGCCACAACCAACATTCACAGATACAACACAATGTGACGTGCGGGGTTGAGGTTAAAGGTTGAGTGAAGGGCCCTCGTTTTAAACTACTTTTTTGAAAAGGATTGGGAACAAGTAAGACGTATTTAATTTATTTAATGGGGAGTAGTAAGAGCTATTGAATTTAATCTATGTATTATATTCTATTGTATTGTATTCTGTTGTATTCTTTTGGATTGTATTCACACTAACCCCACTAAAACTTCAGCCCACAAAAACTCGCCTCTGGCGCCTAGCCTCTGGCACTTAGCCTCTAACACTTAGCCTTTAACACTTAGCCTTTAACACTTAGCCTTTAACACTTAGCCTTTAACACTTAGCCTTTAACACTTAGCCTTTAACACTTAGCCTAGAAGGTGAATAAATAGGGTTAAAGGTTGAGTGAAGGGCCCTCGTTTTAAACTACTGTTTTGAAAAGGAGTGGGAACAAGTAAGACGTATTTAATTTATTTAATGGGAAGTAGTAAGACTTATTAAATTTATTTAATCTACTTTTCTTCCCAGGCAAATTCCAAATTTCCAAAGTGAATGAAGGAATGAAGTCCTTTAAATTATGATTTTGTATAAATACTAGGCATTAACACAAAATCGACGGCACAAAATGGGCAGACTTTACTTGTTTGAAAAGGACTGGTTACAAGACAGACTTTTTTAATTTATTTAATGGGAAGAAGACTTAGTTTAATTGATCTATTTTTGTTCCCTGGCAAAATTCGATTTGCTGCAATTCCAAATTTCCAAAGTGAATGAAGGCAAGAAGTCGTTTAAATTATGATTTTGTTTAAATACTAGGCATGGACACAAAATCTACGGCACAAAATGGGCAGACTTTACTTGTTTGAAGAGGACTGGTTACAAGACAGACTTTTCTGATTTATTTATTGGGAAGAAGACTTATTTAGTTTATTTAATCTATTTTTGTTCCCTGGCAAAATTGGATTTGCTGAAACTGTATTTTGCCAAATCTTGCCTTGAGACCTGATAGGAAGTATTAAACGCTTAGTTAAATCAATACAAGTTGGTAGTAAGAGCGAGTAATGTTGGTTGAACCGATGAATGAAGGTTGAAAGCAATTTAAATTATGACTTTGTATAAATACTAGATATTAACAGAACATCTACTGCGCGAAATGGGCAGAGTTTACTTGTTTGAGAAGGAGTGGCTTATTCAAAACTAAGATTTATTTAATCTGTTTGTTCCCAGGCAAAATTGGATGTGATGCAATTCCAAATTTCACCACATGACGGTGCCCAATTTCGACTTCATAGGACATATTAAACACTTAGCTTGTTATTATGTTCAAGGTAATCAGATTTGTTTATTATTCTAATGGCCTCTTCAAAACTATTCTGGATTACTACTTTGGATCTATTCTACATTACTTGGCAACAACATACTCTGTAACAGATTAGGCAGTATAATCATATATGTTAACTTGAGAGTGCCCACACTCAATCTACTTATCGTGATGTGTTAAATCAATTACTGTTAGACATTATTTGTCTGATAATCTACCAAATCTTTGAATTGAAGAATTTGTGATTTAATTAATAGCTTGTTCAGGGTAATCAGACTTGTATATAATTCTAATGGCCTTCTTTTGAAAACTATTCTGAATTACAACTTTGGATCTTATATTACTTTGCAACAATCTACTCGGTGACAGATTAGGCAGTATAATCACATATGTTAACTTCAGTGCCCACACTGTATTTATTTATGGTTATTTGTTAAATCAAGTACTGTTAGACATGAAATAGGAAGTGTTTAACATAAATGTTATGGCTACTCACCATTGTAGCTCGCTCCTGGTCAATGATATGAGCCTCTTCTTGCAGTGGAAAACTTGCAGCCAACAAACACCGTGGAACCTAAAGGAATGAAATTAAACATTAACATTTCGCCTGGACCAACATTCACACGTACAACGCAACGCGGCTACACTTCTGCTATTACAAACGTAAATCTCCTTAAACACAACGAGTGTTACTTACCGTGTACGCTCTAGGCAAAATTGGATGTGATGCAATTCCAAATCTATCTGAAACGGCAGTTAAAAGTAGAGTTACATCAAGTTTTCTTTTTTAATCAACACAATCATTTACAACCGTTGACCAGAAAGAATCGTCGAAATTCGACGTCCCCCACAAACGCCACGCTCACTCGCTTTTCAGGGCAACAAAAGTACTTCTTTTTAAAAACGATGAGTTGTACTTACCGTGTACGCTCTGGACGGTCCAGTTGCAAGCAGAAAATAAAAATATTTCTCTTGTTAGTCGTATGTTACCATCCGCTGTGTCTTTGTCAACATCGCCGCCATTTTCCTACTTCCTGCTGCGAGCCACGCCCACGGATTTAAATTTGGGCGGAAGCTCTTTCCATTGGCGTCGTTTTCGCGTATAGCAAATCCGATTGGTTGGGAAGGGGGCACGGTTATGCAGCCGAGGGGTCCTGTGATCGGTGGGATGTAAAGTAGGCGTCGACGTCACGTCCGCGTCACGTGACCACGACGTGGCAGACGTCATATAGCAACCGCTGTTTTGTTTAGTAGACTTACAGTTGTTATGCATTGACATAATGGCGCACACACCAAATAGATTTAAATAAATTAAATAATTCTTCTGCCCACTCTCTTTTAAACAAGTTAACTCTCCCCGCGGATTTGAATTCCGGCGAAAGTTACGCCCATCGACGTCACGTGTCACGTGACCACGACGTGGCAGATGTCATATAGCAACCGCTGTTTTGTTTAGTAGATTTACAGTTGTTATGCATTGGCATAATGGTGTGCACTCAAAATAGATTTAAATAAATTAAATATTTCTTCTGCCCACTCCCTTTTAAACAAGTTAACTCTGCCCACGTCCATTGACGTCTTGTCTGCGTCACGTGACCACGACGTAGTGACGTCATATAGTAACCGCTGTTTTGATCAGTAGACTTAGTTATTATGCGTTGACATAATGGCGCACTGGTTAGCATGGCCACCTCTTAAGCATGATGTTGCGGGTTCGACGCCTGATCAATGTTAGCATGGAGTGAGCTGAAGTGCATGGCGCTGAAGATTTGAATCTTTGAAATGCGCTGAGGTCTGACATATCAGGCAGAATGGTTTGCCATCACGTTCAACAAAAAATAGAAACTTTCCCACTCTGATTAAAACGTCCTGTGTTCATCTACGTATTTTCGTTTTGCTGTGCATCTTTTCCCTGCCATTTCGAGAGCCCAATTGACACTCATAGTTTAAAGAAATGTGTTTGCCCATCCTACTTTGTGGAATTTCACCACATGCGCTTTTGACCAAAATACCAAATTGAACTCAAGTGAAGCCAACACGCACAACCCCCCACACACACACAAATGTTGATATGAACATAAAAGAGCCGCATGCGGTTCGGGAGTTGCGGCTTGGCCAAACCTGTACTATACAACTTTATTTGTATAAAATTTTCACAACAGCTGTCACACAAACAAAGCGGGAAAAACCGAAGACGTGCGTGTTCCGCCCACGCTGGATTTATTTGCACCTTTGAAAAGACACCGTATTGCCGCAGATGTGGCAAAGAGTACTTTTGGGCATCTGAGGAAGGATGTCCAAAGCATCACGTCACCTGCTCTGGTAGGCATGGTGGTGGGACGTTGAGGTCAACCGCTTTGGGGTTGGCTGAATCTTTGATCGCAGGATGCCACACACTTGAAGACAGAAGCAGAAAAGCAGAGCTAAATGCAAAATGTACTCACCGGTGACTCCAATTTTTTTCCCCCCTGAAGAAACAGCTGGACGGGTGGCCCCGGCTGGCCAGTGGGACTCTTGTTATTCTGACCCTTTTTAGTGCGCGTTTGGGGCAACAACCGTTTTTTTGTGGCGCTCTCTTCTGGTTCAAAAGTGCCCTGCATGTGAATTTGCTTTTCCTGCCTTCTGATTGGATGAGCGCCGGTGTGACGCGGTGCCTCTGTCACCGTGGCGGGGGGTATACGTTGGCATCGGAGCGTCTGCCAACGTCTGAGACCGGCTGGCAGTGTATCGGAGGTGTCGAGTGCGGTGCCGCTGGAGCTCACTCACCAGCTGGTGTTAGGGCCACAGAATGAAGGCCAAGGAGAAGAATAGAAAGAGAAACAGAAACTTCTCCTCCAATTGTTTGATTTGTCTCTTCTGAGCTTCGATGAATTCTTTCAGCTCTTTGTTCCTCTAGGACGGACAAATGGAAAGTGGCATTCAAAAGCCAGTAAGCGTGCAAGTAAGTGCCGGGCTGGCTTTGGGCCCTTACCTGTTGCGCGCTGTGCAGCAGATCCATTCTCTCTTGGAGGATGCAAGCGTCGCGCTCCCTCAACTCGCACATCAGGGCTCGCTTCCATTGGTCCACGGCGCTCCTAAGCTCTTCTCTCTGATCCGCCGTCAGCACGTCATTCACGCCAGCGTGGCTGGCTTTTTCGCCGTCCGTGGCGGGGCAGTCCCGCTGCGGTAGCGCCTCGTACAACATGGCCTCCAGCTCCAGGATCCTCTGGGCCGCAATCCTCGTCCATCAGTGGTCCGGCGGGAGATTTGAGGGCGGCTTACCTTATGAGCCTGGTCCATGGAACACTTCCTGAAGTCCAACTCTTCATCCAGGTAGCCCTTCTGCTTGCAGAACATATCCTAGCACAGCTCAAGGTCAGAATTGTTGGGGCACATTGCCGGAGTTCCCCTTGGCTGATGTCGCGTGTCTGTCTACCTTCTCACTTTCAATGTCCAACATCTTCTGTTGAAGTGCTGACTTGGTCACTTTGATGTATTCTAACCACTGAGGAAAGGCTGCTGTCACATAAGCAGAATGCGAGAGCGTGCGTGGACGTGCGCGTTACCTTCTCGGCTAGGGTGAGAAGGGTCCTGGCGTGAATCACGACCACCTGCTCCTCGTTGGTGAGATTCTGCAAGAGCCCAAAGGCACAGCGTCAACAAGCTTCTTTCAGCGCAAAGCCTTCCAAAAGTCACATTTGAGCCGCCGAGTCTCGTGGAGTGCGAACATAAGGAGTTCGACATACACTTACGGCGTTATAGCCCAGGATGTCCAGCTTCTTCATCAGATCACTGATGACGATGTCCGGGGGAAAGGCGCAAGGAGCAATGTAAGGTGTTCTGGGACCTCGGGTTAAGGTTAGGGTTGCAAGGGACGCCTTACGTACGCTCACGCCCTCGGCCTCGCAGTAGATCTGCAAAGGGCTGAGGCCGTCTGGGAAACGGACTTGCAGAAACTTCAAGACGGGGGAGCGCCACTCCCTCTCCTGAAAGGCAGAGGCATGCATCCGTCCGTCCGTCCGTCCGTCACATCTCTGGCCTCAAAACGCTTGTGCGAGTCTTCCCACCTCCAGCTCCAGGATGCGGAACTCAAGCAGTTCGTTTTGGTCTCGGATATCCTGGATGTGCTCTTTCAGACGCGCTTCTTCCGCCTCCATCCGCCTGACCTGAAAAGACAGTCAGACCTCATCTGCGGGGCTTCCGGACGGGTGTGACGCCAAGCGACTCCGCCCAGCGCCTTTCTTTCCGTCACCTTTTCGGCCAACTGCTGATTGCTCTGACGCAGCAGCTGCTTCTCCTCCACCCACTTGACATTCTAGAAGAGACAAACGCGTGGACAGCTTTGGAATGTTGTGTCATTTTCATCCACAAATTCTTTGGTTGACTGGAAAATGACATTTGCTTTTCTCCACATTTTCCCAGCCACGTTCATAGGGGGTTGGTCCAGTAATGCCAGACGAATGAGTGACTGAAGAATGTAGCTATTTTGTCTGAGAAAAAGGTGTGCTCATTGATAAGCTTACCTGTCCTTGTTGCTTCAGCGCTGACTCCAGATCTGCTACTCTGCTTTGATAGTGACCCATTTCTACTGTCATGTAACATGGGGGGAAGAGATGGTGCAAATGGTAAAATATGGATTGTTCACAGGAATAAATTGGCAGAGCTGAAATTCCAAATTTGTCCAAAAGATGGCGCCAGACCAAAACATGAGACCAAAAAAGGGGCCAAAATAAGCTAAGCAAGTTAAAATAGAAATAAAACAGGAACACGGTGTCGGATTGTGAGTCACGCATGGACGCACAAATGTGATTTTTACTTTTTGATTTCTTTGCTTGGCTAAAAATGTATTCTGTAACAGCTTAAAGCAATATTGTTAGTCAATTCGATCAAGGGACCCGTCACTATGAGAATAGTGGCGTGACATAAATTGTTTGGAGAAGCACAAATGTGATTTTTACTTCTTGATTTCTTTGCTTGGCTAAAAATTGATTCCCTCTTTCATGAACTGTGTTTTGCAATCGAATTGTTCTGGGATTGAATGATTTTATTAACACGGGTATCAGTGGGTGAAATTGTTCGGTTTCTGGAGTGATTAAGATTTGTAATTCTATTTCATGTTTCTTCAATAAATGTGTTGTGTATATTCATCTACTTTGTTGTGCGCTGATTTGTACTGAATGTACAATCGATGGTTCGGGGTTGATTTGACAATTTGATTAATGTGCGGGGGGTTATTATGGTATAACATAGGACCGTAATAAATAAAAGTAACATCAGACAATTTTAGAGAATTGAATAACTTTCGTAGTTATTTGAGACACGAGTGAATTTCAATCCGTTTGAAAGTTTGCTTCGTCTGAATAAATTAACGGAAGTGTTTGAATCGGATTATCGGTTTGGTGTAGAACTGAAAGTAATTTAATTATTTGAAGGGCGCAGGCCCGTTTCCCCTTTTGACGGGCCGCGTAAAAAGTAACTCCGAACATGTTAGAGAATTAAATAACTTTCGTAGATATTTAAGGGAAGAGTGATTATTGAAAGAGGTGCGTTTGACACTACCATCAGCTTTTCTCTGGTCTGAAAGGAGGAGGAGGGAGGCTCCTCCTCCTCCTTTCAGACCAGAGAACACCCGAGGCTGGGTGAGAACGGGGAGGCTGCGACCCGGCCGGGGGTTGCGGGAAGGGGCGCCACCTTGATCTCCTTCTCGGCGTCGTAGTCCCCTCCGCTGGTCTGGGCTAGCAGAGCGTAGGCTCGTTGCAGCGCTTGATATTCTCGCGTCAGCTGGCGGTAGCGAAGCTCCGCCTCCTCATGCACACACCAATGCAACACAGCACTAGTACCAGAATCAGTCAGACCGGCGACAAAGCACCCGCGACGCAAAGACGAGTCCGATTCCAGGCTGAAGAGGAATGTTTGGCGCCAATACGCTGGCAGAAATGGCGGGCTACCTCTTCGGGTTCCGTGTCGGGGGTTCTGTCGGTGTGAAAAGACAAGGACGATCCGTCCGAGTCCACCAACACGTCTTCGTCGTAGCCGTAAAATGTTTCGATGACCTGCGGGCGCGGAAGCAAACATCTCTCTGAACAAACTGAAGCGACACCTCACGATGAATCGACGAGAGGAACGATAGCGAGAAAAAGGCCATTTCATCTTGCGCAACACCAAGCAGCCGCAAACAAACAGACTCACCTTGCAGGACCTCACGCTTTGTTCCTCCTCAGAGATTCTCGACGTCGGTATCGTAGCAGCAAATCTCTCTCCTGTCGACACAAATAATCCGCCTTTGAGATTCTTTGGATGCAAAGGGAACGAACGGCTCCGGCGCAGAAACAAACGCGACTCACGATGACATTTCTGACATGAGCTCCTGTCTCCAGAGCCTGAAAAACCCGTCACCGGCGATGATTGGAGGGACGCTCGTCTTTTCCAAAAGTGACAACTACAGGGTGTGTCAGGGTTTTCCAGATTATCTTTATCGTATGATTATGTTGCTTTGACTTTGACTGCAACCTGTAATAAATAATATTATTTATCCCTTATTTATCCCTATCGCTTATCCCTTCCTACACAAAGTCGTAAAACATCCCTTGCTATGTTTTGACTAGAGGTCAAGGGCTTTCTCTATTCAATCCACTCTTACACCCACCCTGTTTCTCTTAATAAAAATGCTCGTGCGGGAGCCGAGAGTCAGACTTCATTCGTACAACGGATGGACTCTCCACCTGCAGGTGTCCAAAAGAACTTACTTGTCTCCCGTGTGGTTCTTGCAAAATAAGTTGGAGCGAGCGCAACTCTAACAGGGTGCATTTTGCCACTAGCTGCCTACGGACAATGACGTCGCGCTCGCGGCTCATGGTTGACGGGCTGAGCAGCCGGGCGAGTCCGTCGTTTTCAGCGCACAGCGAGTGGCAAAGGCGCTGACAAAACGGGAGCTTTGAGCTGCTGAAAACGGCAAAACAAGTCTAAAGCGTGTTCAAACGCGTGCGCACAATGCTCCTGCTTGAAAGGTCGGAGTTTAAGGGGCCAATTTTTTGGATGGCGGCCGCCGGCCAAGCTTTGGACGGAAAAGGTTTCCTGGCGACAGCGAGCGAGCGCGGCGCTGCCGTACGTGCACCGAGTCACCTGCCTGAAGACCTTGGACAAGTCGTCGATGATGTGCCGCTGCTCCACAACTTGAAGGAACTCCATTTCACCGTCCTGCTGGCCGCAACCGCGCTCCAGGTCATTGAGCGAACTAGGCCTTCTCTGTGGAACACAAATGCAGTGGACTCTGTTGGCACGCCGCCGTTGTCCGCGTCGACTTACCAAGCTTGCCATCTCCTCGTTCTCCTGGGTGACAAAGCGCACTTTGTTTTCAAGGCGACACAGCACCAGTGAGAGTTCTTCATTCTTCCTGCTCAGGCGTTTGTTTTTGTACAGGAGTGGCAGAAACTGGCTTTCTGTTTCTCTCAGTCGCTTAAGCTGCAAGCATGAAGTGCGGGATGCGAAAGACGCACAACACGCGGGCCAGAACGTATCCATTCCTTTTGCATCGGTTTGAACGGAATCGTGGCTTTGGCTCCCAATAAAAGACATCTACCAGGCAACCGACTCGCCGCGCCGCTCAACTAATAAGCAAGCGCAATGGGTGCCTCGCTGGATGGCGCGCATCAAACGTAGCGCAAACCTTCAAGCGTGCCGTCAATAAATTACCAGTTCATTGCGCTCTTCAGAAAGCAGGGCGTTTCGATCCTCCAGTTTCCTGATGACTGCGCTGAGCTCAGCGATTTTCAGATGAAACCTTCGCGTGTCCCGATCCTCCTGAGACTGAAAACGCCCCGCAACACACACACACAACCACTCGTTCAAAGTTCAAAACTGTTTTTGTGCTACCTTCCTCCAGCAACGAACTAAGTCATGCGTACTGCAAGTGTGTGATGAGGTGGCTTACGCTATGAAGAGGATTGCTAGTAGCGCCGTTGACCCCACTTCCAGGGTAGTTTAGGCCCGCCCTTTGGGAATCCCTCAGGGCAGCGATCTGCTGCTCGGCAGCCTGAGTCTGCAGCTGAAGGCGGTGGACGTGGCCGGCCCCAGGGATTTATCCAAAACACTAACCGCTCTGTCTTTCAGCTTGATCTCATCCATCTGGATGTACAAACGGGGAGCGCTCAGGCAGGCGGGCAAACTCATTTGCCAGAATTGTGACAAAAACAAAGAGAGCAACCGGCCAATTTTTATCTTGAATCGACTAGAACACCATTGCTGTGACAAAAGCGAAGCGAGCAACCGGACGTTTTCTTCTTGTGAAATAGAATAGAATAGAATGCCTTAGGTGTCATTGCACTGCAGGTATACAACGAAATTGGGAACATAGCCACGCACCGCGCATCTGATCAGTCCTACCAGTCGGCGGATCTCCCTCTCGCAGTCTCTCTTGGTTCGGCTCAGCTCCTCCCGATGCTGGTGATGAGCCGATCGGAGCTCGGCCGCTCGGGACTGCCAGGCCTGCTGGGCCGCTGCCAGGGCTTCTTCCGCGCTCCTGGTGGAGGCGACACCGCTCGGTCTCCCGACACCGCCGCGTCTCCTCCACTTCCGCCAGCAAAGCGCCCCCGCTCCTCACCTGAGCAGACATTGCGCCACATCGGGCCGTTGAGACCGCAACGGAGCGCCGCGACGCTTACTGGGGACAAGCTACACAATACGGTAGCGGCCGCATCGGAGCCCGACGTGGCGTGCGGATAGTCAGACACGGATTGAGCGGATCACCTTGTCCATGGAGCCGTCCCTCAGGCTGAGGACCAAGGCATTCAGTCGCTGGATCTCTCCATCTTTGATTTTGATCACTCTCATCAGCTCCATTTCATGCTGCCGCAGTAATGTCTCCCTGGTAACGGCTAACTCTTTCTGCTTCTCCTCATGGAGTTTGCTTTTGAGTTCCGTCATGGCGGCGGTGGCACGGTGGTGCTCCGCCCGCAGGTCCTGACTTCTCTCTCTCTCCAGACAGCTGACCTGACATGACTTAGACAAACTTTATTGTCATCTTGTCTGCACATGGTGCATACAAAACGAAATTTCGTTGCACACGGCTTACAACAAAGTAGTGATATTGCAGTTGAATAGAAGTAACATATCCTATGAAAATATATATATACATATACTGTATATATATATATATATTACAAATAAGTATAAAGTGCAGCAGTGCTAATTATGCAATAGTGCAAGTAGGCAAAACAGTATTCAAGAGTGTGCAGAGGAATGCAAACCATGTATTAAACTTCTATTTAAAGGGTTTACACAAGTTCAGTAAAGTTGGTAGTGCGAGATAGTGCAAGATAGAGGTCCGTAGTGTCATAAAGTACAGTTCTGTGAATGTGTGATGCAGAGTTCAGTTTAGAGCTCAACAGTTCTAATGTTCAACAGTCTGATGACAGCAGGGAAAAAGCTGTTGCAGAACCTGGTGGACCTGCAGCGGATTGTGCGAAACCTCTTCCCAGAGGGCAGCAGGGAGAACAGTCCATGGTGGGGGTGTGATGGGTCATTGATGATGTTACGGGCACGGGACATGCAGCGCTGAGATGAAATGTCCTGAATGGAGGGAAGAGGAGCCCCTATGATCCTCTCTGCTGTCCTCACCACTCTCCTCACGTTCTTCCAATCGGAGGCGGTGCAGCCTCCACACCACACAGAGAGTCAGCTTGTCAGAATGCTCTCTATGGTGCTCCTGTAGAACGTCCTCATGATGGGTGGGGGCAGGTGGGCTCTCCTCATCCTCCGCAGGAAGTACAAGCGCTTCTGTGCCCTCTTGATCAGTGCCGTAGTGTTCATAGTCCAGGTGAGGTCTTCTGTGATGTGGACCCCCAGGAATTTGGTGCTGCTGACCACCTCCACAGCTGAGCTGTTGATGATCAGTGGAGCGTGGTGAGGCTGGTTTTTCCTGAAGTCGACGATGATCTCCTTCATCTTCTCCACATTCAGGATCAGGCTGTTGTCTCTGCACCAGCCCACCAGCTGCTCCACCTCCTCTCTGTAGTCCAGGTCGTTGTTGTCTCTGATGAGCCCCACCACCGTTGTGTCGTCTGCGAACTTCACGATGTGATTGGTGGTGAACCTGGGGACGCAGTCGTGTGTCATCAGGGTGAACAGCAGGGGGCTCAGGACGCAGCCCTGAGGGGAGCCTGTGCTGAGGGTGATGACATCAGAGGTGTTCTGTCCGACCCGGACTGACTGAGGTCTGTTGGTGAGGAAGTCTAGCAGCCAGTTGCGAAGGGGGGTGTTGAAGCCCAGGTGTTCCAATTTTCCTACTAGATGCTGTGGGATGATGGTGTTAAACGCTGAGCTGAAGTCCAGGAACAGCATCCGAACATGGGTGTTCTTCTCCTCCAGGTGAGCCAGGCTCAGGTGAAGAACGGAGGAGATGGCGTCCTGAGTGGAGCGGTTTTGCCGGTCGGCAAACTGGAACGGGTCAAATAATGGGGGGAGTCTGGAAACGATGTGATCTTTAAGAAGCCTTTCGAAGCACTTCATCATGACCGGAGTCAGTGCAACAGGCCGGTAATCATTAAATGAGGTGATTTGAGGTTTCTTCGGCACCGGAATGATGGAGGCAGTCTTAAAGCACGCTTGCACTGTGGCTTGGCCCAGCGAGGTGTTAAAAATGTCTGTGATGACCCCAGCCAGCTGACTTGCACATTCCCTGAACACACGCCCAGGAATGTTGTCGGGGCCAGGGGCCTTACGGGGGTTGACTCTCCTCAGGGTCTTCAACACATCGGCGGAGTCAAGGCAGAGTACCTCCTCTTCCTGATGGGGGACAGTTTTAACTGCTGGAGTGCCGTTTAGTGCCTCGAACCTCCCAAAGAAGTTATTTAGACCATTTAGAAAGTCAGCATCAACTTCACCCACCGGGGGGGGAGGGTGAGTTGTAGTCTGTAATCGCCCGTATGCCTTGCCACATACTCCTGGTGTTGTTGGCGTCGTGGAAACGATCCTGAATTTTTCGACTGTGGTCTCGCTTCGCTACCCTGATGGCACGGTTCAAGTTGGCTCTCGCTGTCCTCAGTGTCTCCTTGTCGCCAGACTTGAAGGCAGAGTTCCGTGCTCGTAGCGTTTGACGTACCTCCTCAGTCATCCAGGGTCGTTGGTTGCCCCGGGTGATGATATTCTTAGTGGTGCTGACGTCCTCGGTGCATTTGTTGACGTAGGCTGACACAGTCATGGCACACGCATGTCAAATCTACATCGGGGAAACTGGGAGGGAGGGAGGGAGGGAGGGAGGGAGGGAGGGAGGGCGGGAGGGAGGCAAGCAGGGAGGCAGGCAGGCAGGGAGGCAGGCAGGGAAGCAGGCAGGGAGGAAGGCAGTGTCTGTCTGTTGAGGTTTTCACCTTGTTCTTCTCCTGCTGAAGTTCTAACTGGACGTCCATCAGTTTGGCTCTCAGCTCGTCATTGGCGGCCTGAAAGGCGTCCGTTCGCTCCGCCTTGACCCGCCCTGCCGGAGCTCGTTTGGACATCTCTTACTCGAGTCTCGCCCGGTCGTCAGTCAGAGATCACAACATTTGTACCTGGAGAGCACAAACGCAGCGCTGTTTTCCACTGGCTTCGGACTCAACTTCAATCGGTACCGTAACGTACAACATCATAAACATAGATCTAGCTTGACTTATTCATTGAATAAATGCATTTGGTTCTTCAAAACTGCATCACGCAACATAGCGTGACCGAGACGGCCGTTATCCACCTGCGTGAAGTTATTTGGTGAAATGAATGAGATGTTTAAGACACCATCGTTCTGTCTCTATGTAGATGAAGGGAAATAATCGATTGCTGAAGGTCCAAAGGTGTTGTGATAAACAAATAAACAGATTAGTGACATATTTGTGATAAACATATTAGGCAGGATAATCACATATGTTAACTTGACTGCCCACACTGTATTTATTTATGGTTATTTGTTAAATCGAGTACTGTTAGACATGAAACAGGAAGTGTTTAACATAAATGGACGACGAAAGGGGTACTCACCATTGTAGCTCCTGCTGGTCAATGATACGAGCCTCTTCTTGCAGTGGAAAACATACAGCCAACAAACACCGTGGAACCTAAAGGAAGGAAATTAAACATTAACATTTAGCCTCAACCAACATTCACAGATACAACGCAACGCAAACTACACAAACGTAAATCTTTTTAAACACAATGAGTTGTACTTACCGTGTACGCTCTAGACGGTCCACTTGCAAGCAGAAAATAAAGATATTTCTGTTGATAATCGTCGTGTTTGTATCCGTTGTCTCGCTCAAGGCCATTGCGCCCACAGATTTGAATTTTGGCGAGAGTTCAGCCTATTGACGTCATTTCCGCGGTGTAATACCCGCATATCTGAAACGGCAAAGTTAAGAGTAGAGTTAAATAAAGTTTTTAATCAACGCAATAATTTACAAACGTTGACCAGTCGAAATAATCGTCGAAATTTGGCGTCTGTGGCTGGAAGCAGACGCCGAGTTCGACGTTCCTCCCAAATGCCACACTGCCTCGCTTTTCAGGCCAACAAAAAAACATATTTTTCAAAACAATGAGTTGTAATTACCTTGTACGCTCTAGACGGTCAAGTTGCAAGATGAAAACAAAAATATTTGTCTTGTTAGTCGTCGTGTTACTAACCGCTGTGTCTTGTTTGCCAGCATTGCCGCTTTCCTACTTCCTGTTGCAAGCCACGCCCACGGATTATAATTTTGCCATGAGTTCCGCCTATTGACGTCATGTCCGCGTCGCATGACTGCGACGTAATATTATCTAAAACTGTTTGTGCGGCATGGTGTTGTTCTGTGCGGTATTGTGTTATTCTGTGCGGCGTCGTGTTGTTCTGTGCGGCGTCGTGTTGTTCAGTGCGGCATGTTGTTGTTCAGTGCGGCATGTTGTTGTTCAGTGCGGCATGTTGTTGTTCAGTGCGGCATGGTGTTGTTCAGTGCGGCATGGTGTTGTTCAGTGCGGCATGGTGTTGTTAAGTGCGGCATGGTGTTGTTCAGTGCGGCATGGTGTTGTTCAGTGCGGCATGGTGTTGTTCAGTGCGGCATGGTGTTGTTCAATGCGGCATGGTGTTGTTCAGTGCGGCATGGTGTTGTTCAGTGCGGCATGGTGTTGTTCAGTGCGGCATAATATTGTTCAGTGCGGCGTAATGTTGTTCAGTGGGGCATGGTGTTGTTCAGTGCGGCATGGTGTTGTTCAGTGCGACATGATGTTGTTCAGTGCGGCATAATGTTGTTCAGTGCGGCATAATGTTGTTCAGTGCGGCATAATGTTGTTCAGTGCGGCATAATGTTGTTCAGTGCGGGATGGTGTTGTTCAGTGCGGGATGGTGTTGTTCAGTGCGGCATGGTGTTGTTCAGTGCGGCATGGTGTTGTTCAGTGCGGCATGGTGTTGTTCAGTGCGGCATGGTGTTGTTCAGTGCGGCATGGTGTTGTTCAGTGCGGCATGGTGTTGTTCAGTGCGGCATGGTGTTGTTCAGTGCGGCATGGTGTTGTTCAGTGCGGCATGGTGTTGTTCAGTGCGGCATGGTGTTGTTCAGTGCGGCATGGTGTTGTTCAGTGCGGCATGGTGTTGTTCAGTGCGGCATGGTGTTGTTCAGTGCGGCATGGTGTTCAGTGCGGCATAATGTTGTTCAGTGCGGCATAATGTTGTTCAGTGCGGCATGGTGTCGTTCAGTGCGGCATAATGTTGTTCAGTGCGGCATAATGTTGTTCAGTGCGGTATATTGTTGTTCAGTGGGGCATAATGTTGTTATGCCCCACTGTGCGGCATGGTGTTGTTCAGTGCGGGATGGTGTTGTTCAGTGCGGCATGGTGTTGTTCAGTGCGGCATGGTGTTGTTCAGTGCGGCATGGTGTTGTTCAGTGCGGCATGGTGTTGTTCAGTGCGGCATGGTGTTGTTCAGTGCGGCATGGTGTTGTTCAGTGCGGCATGGTGTTGTTCAGTGCGGCATGGTGTTGTTCAGTGCGGCATGGTGTAGTTCAGTGCGGCATGGTGTTGTTCAGTGCGGCATGGTGTAGTTCAGTGCGGCATGGTGTTGTTCAGTGCGGGATGGTGTTGTTCAGTGCGGCATGGTGTTGTTCAGTGCGGCATGGTGTTGTTCAGTGCGGCATGATGTTGTTCAGTGCGGCATAATGTTGTTCAGTGCGGCATAATGTTGTTCAGTGCGGCATAATGTTGTTCAGTGCGGCATGGTGTTGTTTAGTGCGGGATGGTGTTGTTCAGTGCGGCATGGTGTTGTTCAGTGCGGCATGGTGTTGTTCAGTGCGGCATGGTGTTGTTCAGTGCGGCATGGTGTTGTTCAGTGCGGCATGGTGTTGTTCAGTGCGGCGTCGTGTTGTTCAGTGCGGCGTCGTGTTGTTCAGTGCGGCGTCGTGTTGTTCAGTGCGGCGTCGTGTTGTTCAGTGCGGCGTGGTGTTGTTCAGTGCAGCATGGTGTTGTTCAGTGCGGCATGGTGTTGTTAAGTGCGGCATGGTGTTGTTCAGTGCGGCGTAATGTTGTTCAGTGGGGCATGGTGTTGTTCAGTGCGGCATGGTGTTGTTCAGTGCGGCATGGTGTTGTTCAGTGCGGCATGGTGTTGTTCAGTGCGGCATGGTGTTGTTCAGTGCGGCATGGTGCTGTTCAGTGCGGCATGGTGCTGTTCAGTGCGGCATGGTGCTGTTCAGTGCGGCATGGTGTTGTTCAGTGCGGCATGGTGTTGTTCAGTGCGGCATGGTGTTGTTCAGTGCGGCATGGTGTTGTTCAGTGCGGCATGGTGTTGTTCAGTGCGGCATGGTGTTGTTCAGTGCGGCATGGTGTTGTTCAGTGCGGCATAATGTTGTTCAGTGCGGCATAATGTTGTTCAGTGCGGCATAATGTTGTTCAGTGCGGCATAATGTTGTTCAGTGCGGCATAATGTTGTTCAGTGCGGCATAATGTTGTTCAGTGCGGGATGGTGTTGTTCAGTGCGGCATGGTGTTGTTCAGTGCGGCATGGTGTTGTTCAGTGCGGCATGGTGTTGTTCAGTGCGGCATGGTGTTGTTCAGTGCGGCATGGTGTTGTTCAGTGCGGCATGGTGTTGTTCAGTGCGGCATGGTGTTGTTCAGTGCGGCATGGTGTTGTTCAGTGCGGGATGGTGTTGTTCAGTGCGGGATGGTGTTGTTCAGTGCGGCATGGTGTTCAGTGCGGCATAATGTTGTTCAGTGCGGCATAATGTTGTTCAGTGCGGCATGGTGTTGTTCAGTGCGGCATAATGTTGTTCAGTGCGGCATAATGTTGTTCAGTGCGGTATAATGTTGTTCAGTGCTGCATGGTGTTGTTCAGTGCTGCATGGTGTTGTTCAGTGCGGCATGGTGTTGTTCAGTGCGGCATGGTGTTGTTCAGTGCGGCATGGTGTTGTTCAGTGCGGCATGGTGTTGTTCAGTGCGGCATGGTGTTGTTCAGTGCGGCATGGTGTTGTTCAGTGCGGCATGGTGTTGTTCAGTGCGGCATGGTGTTGTTCAGTGCGGCATGGTGTTGTTCAGTGCGGCATGGTGTTGTTCAGTGCGGCATGGTGTTGTTCAGTGCGGCATGGTGTTGTTCAGTGCGGCATGGTGTTGTTCAGTGCGGCATGGTGTAGTTCAGTGCGGCATGGTGTTGTTCAGTGCGGGATGGTGTTGTTCAGTGCGGCATGGTGTTGTTCAGTGCGGCATGGTGTTGTTCAGTGCGGCATGGTGTTGTTCAGTGCGACATGATGTTGTTCAGTGCGGCATGATGTTGTTCAGTGCGGCATGATGTTGTTCAGTGCGGCATAATGTTGTTCAGTGCGGCATGGTGTTGTTTAGTGTGGGATGGTGTTGTTCAGTGCGGCATGGTGTTGTTCAGTGCGGCATGGTGTTGTTCAGTGCGGCATGGTGTGGCATGGTGTTGTTCAGTGCGGCATGGTGTTGTTCAGTGCGGCATGGTGTTGTTCAGTGCGGCATGGTGTTGTTCAGTGCGGCATGGTGTTGTTCAGTGCGGCATGGTGTTTTTCAGTGCGGCATAATGTTGTTTAGTGCGGCATAATGTTGTTTAGTGCGGCATAATGTTGTTCAGTGCGGCATAATGTTGTTCAGTGCGGCATAATGTTGTTCAGTGCGGCATAATGTTGTTCAGTGCGGGATGGTGTTGTTCAGTGCGGCATGGTGTTGTTCAGTGCGGCATGGTGTTGTTCAGTGCGGCATGGTGTTGTTCAGTGCGGCATGGTGTTGTTCAGTGCGGCATGGTGTTGTTCAGTGCGGCATGGTGTTGTTCAGTGCGGCATGGTGTTGTTCAGTGCGGGATGGTGTTGTTCAGTGCGGGATGGTCTTGTTCAGTGCGGGATGGTGTTGTTCAGTGCGGCATGGTGTTCAGTGCGGCATAATGTTGTTCAGTGCGGCATGGTGTTGTTCAGTGCGGCATAATGTTGTTCAGTGCGGCATAATGTTGTTCAGTGCGGCACCTAGCACCTAGAAGGTAAATAAATAGGAAGGAAGGACTCACCGGTGACGTCGTCGCCCACGTCCAAGCGTTGTACTTTGTATTTTCATCCTTCTGACAGTGGAAAACATATAGCCAACAAACACCGTGGAACCTAAACGAATGAAAGAAAACTATCATTTGGCCACAACCAACATTCACAGATACAACACAATGTGACGTGCGGTGTTGAGGTTAAAGGTTGAGTGAAGGGCCCTCGTTTTAAACTACTTTTTTGAAAAGGAGTGGGAACAAGTAAGACGTATTTAATTTATTTATTGGGAAGTAGTAAGACTTATTAAATTTATTTAATCTACTTTTCTTCCCAGGCAAAATTTGACGTGCTGCAATTCCAAATTTCCAAAGTGAATGAAGGAATGAAATCCTTTAAATTATGATTTTGTATAAATACTAGGCATAAACACAAAATCCACGGCACAAAATGGGCAGACTTTACTTGTTTGAAAAGGACTGGTTACAAGACAGACTTTTTTAATTTATTTAATGGGAAGAAGACTTATTTAGTTTAATTGATCTATTTTTGTTCCCTGGCAAAATTCGATTTGCTGCAATTCCAAATTTCCAAAGTGAATGAAGGAATGAAGTCGTTTAAATTATGATTTTGTATAAATACTAGGCATAGACAAAATCTACGGCACAAAACGGGCAGACTTTACTTGTTTGAAGAGGACTGGTTGCAAGACAGACTTTTCTGATTTATTTAATGGGAAGAAGACTTATTTAGTTTATTTAATCTCTTTTTGTTGCCTGGCAAAATTGGATTTGCTGAAATTGTATTTTGCCAAATCTTGACTTGAGACCTGATAGGAAGTATTAAACGCTCAGTTAAATCGATACAAGTTGGTAATAAGAGCGAGTAATGTTGGTTGAAGCGATGAATGAAGGTTAAAAGCAATTTAAATTATGACTTTGTATAAATACTAGATATTAACAGACCATCTACTGCGCAAAATGGGCAGAGTTTACTTGTTTGAGAAGGAGTGGCTTATTTAAGTCTAAGATTTATTTAATCTGTTTGTTCCCAGGCAAAATTGGATGTGATGCAATTCCAAATTTCACCACATGATGGTGCCAAATTTTGACTTCATAGGACATATTCAACACTTAACTATTATGTTCAAGGTAATCAGATTTGTTTATTATTCTAATGGCCTTTTCAAAACTATTCTGGATTACTACTTTGGATCTATTCTACATTACTTGGCAACAACATACTCTGTAACAGATTAGGCAGTATAATCACATATGTTAACTTGAGAGTGCCCACACTCAATCTACTTATCGTGATGTGTTAAATCAATTACTGTTAGACATTATTATTCTGATAATCTACCAAATCTTTGAATTGAAGAATTTGTGATTTAATTAATAGCTTGTTGTTATGTTCAGGGTAATCAGACTTGTATATAATTCTAATGGCCTTCTTTTGAAAACTATTCTGAATTACAACTTTGGATCTTATATTACTTTGCAACAATATACTCGGTGACAGATTAGGCAGTATAATCACATATGTTAACTTCAGTGCCCACACTGTATTTATTTATGGTTATTTGTTAAATCAAGTACTGTTAGACATGAAATAGGAAGTGTTTAACATAAATGTTATGGCTACTCACCGTTGTAGCTCGCTCCTGGTCAATGATACGAGCCTCTTCTTGCAGTGGAAAACTTGCAGCCAACAAACACCGTGGAACCTAAAGGAATGAAATTAAACATTAACATTTCGCCTGGACCAATATTCACACGTACAACGCAACGCGGCTACACTTCTGCTAGCGCCTCAGCTACACGTTGCTATTACAAACGTAAATCTCTTTAAACACAATGAGTGTTACTTACCGTGTACGCTGTAGACGGTCCAGTTGCAAGCAGAAAATAAAGATATTTCTGTTGATATTCGTCGTTGCTCAGTGGCTCACGGCCATCGCGCCAACAGATTTGAATTTTGGTGGAAGTTCAGCCAATTACGTCATATCCGCGGCACATGACTGCGACGTAATACCCGCTTATCTGAAACGGCAGTTAAAAGTAGAGTTACATCAAGTTTTCTTTTTTAATCAACGCAATCATTTACAACCGTTGACCAGAAAGAATCGTCGAAATTCGACGTTCCCCCCAAACGCCACACTCACTCGCTTTTCAGGGCAACAAAAGTACTTCTTTTTAAAAACGATGAGTTGTACTTACCGTGTACGCTCTGGACGGTCCAGTTGCAAGCAGAAAATAAAAATATTTCTCTCGTTAGTCGTATGTTACCATCCGCTGTGTCTTTGTCAACATCGCCATTTTCCTACTTCCTGTTGCGAGCCACGCCCACGGATTTAAATTCTGGCGGAAGAGCCCGCCCATTGGCGTCGTTTTCGCGTATAGCAAATCCGATTGGTTGGGAAGGGGGCGCGGTTATGCAGCCGAGGGGTCCTGTGATCGGTGGGATGTAAAGTAGGCGTCGACGTCACGTCCGCGTCACGTGACCACGACGTGGCAGACGTCATATAGCAACCGCTGTTTTGTTTAGTAGACTTACAGTTGTTATGCATTGACATAATGGCGCACACTCCAAATAGATTTAAATAAATTAAATAATTCTTCTGCCCACTCCCTTTTAAACAAGTTAACTCTCCCCGCGGATTTGAATTCCGGCGGAAGTTCTTACAGTTGTTATGCGTTGACATAATGGCGCACTGGTTAGCATGTCCACCTCTTAAGCATGATGTTGCGGGTTCGACGCCTGATCAATGTTAGCATGGAGTGAGCTGAAGTGCATGGCGCTGAAGATTTGAATCTTTGAAATGCGCTGAGGTCTGACGTATCAGGCAGAATGGTTTGCCATCACGTTCAACAAAAAATAGAAACTTTCCCACTCTGATAAAAACGTCCTGTGTTCATCTACATATTTTCGTTTTGCTGTGCATCTTTTCCCTGCCATTTCGAGAGCCCAATTGACACTAATAGTTTACTGGAATGTGTTTGCCCATCCTACTTTGTGGAATTTCACCACATGCGCTTTTGACGAAAATACTAAATTGAACTCAAGTGAAGCCAACACGCACAACCCCCCCCCCCCACACACACACACACACCTACACACACACACACAAATGTTGATATGAACATAAAAGAGCCGCATGCGGTTCGGGAGTTGCGGCTTGGCCAAACCTGTACTATACAACTTTATTTGTGTAAAATTTTCACAACAGCTGTCACACAAACAAAGCGGGAAAAACCGAAGACGTGCGTGTTCCGCCCACGCTGGATTTATTTGCACCTTTGAAAAGACACCGTATTGCCGCAGATGTGGCAAAGAGTACTTTTGGGCATCTGAGACGGAAGGATGTCCAAAGCATCACGTCACCTGCTCTGGTAGGAATGGTGGTGGGACGTTGAGGTCAACCGCTTTGGGGTTGGCTGAATCTTTGGTCGCAGGATGCCACACACTTGAAGACAGAAGCAGAAAAGCAGAGCTAAATGCAAAATGTACTCACCGGTGACTCCAATTTTTTCCCCCCCTGAAGAAATGGATGGACGGGTGGCCCCGGCTGGCCGGTGGGACTCTTGTTATTCTGACCCTTTTTAGTGCGCGTTTGGGGCAACAACCGTTTTTTGTGGCGCTCTCTTCTGGTTCAAGAGTGCCCTGCATGTGAATTTGCCTTTCCTGCCTTCTGATTGGATGAGCGCCGGTGTGACGCGGTGCCTCTGTCACCGTGGCGGGGGGTATACGTCGGCATCGGAGCGTCTGCCAACGTCTGAGACCGGCTGGCAGTGTATCGGAGGTGTCGAGTGCGGTGCCGCTGGAGCTCACTCACCAGCTGGTGTTAGGGCCACAGAATGAAGGCCAAGGAGAAGACTAGAAAGAGAAACAGAAACTTCTCCTCCAATTGTTTGATTTGTCTCTTCTGAGCTTCGATGAATTCTTTCAGCTCTTTGTTCCTCTAGGACGGACAAATGGAAAGTAGCCTTCAAAAGCCAGTAAGCGTGCAAGTAAGTGCCGGGCTGGCTTTGGGCCCTTACCTGTTGCGCGCTGTGCAGCAGATCCATTCTCTCTTGGAGGATGCAAGCGTCGCGCTCCCTCAACTCCCACATCAGGGCTCGCTTCCATTGGTCCACGGCGCTCCTAAGCTCTTGTCTCTGATCCGCCGTCAGCACGTCATTCACGCCAGCGTGGCTGGCTTTTTCGCCGTCCGTGGCGGGGCAGTCCCGCTGCGGTAGCGCCTCGTACAACATGGCCTCCAGCTCCATGATCCTCTGGGCCGCAATCCTCGTCCATCAGTAGTCCGGCGGGAGATTTGAGGGCGGCTTACCTTATGAGCCTGGTCCATGGAACGCTTCCTGAAGTCCAACTCTTCATCCAGGTAGCCCTTCTGGTTGCAGAACATATCCTAGCACAGCTCAAGGTCAGAATTGTTGGGGCACATTGCCCCGAGTTCCCCTTGGCTGATGTCGCGTGTCTGTCTACCTTCTCACTTTCAATGTCCAACATCTTCTGTTGAAGTGCTGACTTGGTCACTTTGATGTATTCTAACCACTGAGGAAAGGCTGCTGTCACATAAGCAGAATGCGAGAGCGTGTGTGGACGTGCGCGTTACCTTCTCGGCTAGGGTGGGAAGGGTCCTGGCGTGAATCACGACCACCTGCTCCTCGTTGGTGAGATTCTGCAAGAGCCCAAAGGCACAGCGTCAACAAGGTTCTTTCAGCGCAAAGCCTTCCAAAAGTCACATTTGAGCCGCCGAGTCTCGTGGAGTGCGAACATAAGGAGTTCGACATACACTTACGGCGTTATCGCCCAGGATGTCCAGCTTCTTCATCAGATCACTGATGACGATGTCCTGGGGAAAGGCGCAAGGAGCAATGTAAGGTGTTCTGGGACCTCAGGTTAAGGTTAGGGTTGCGAGGGACGCCTTACGTACGCTCACGCCGTCGGCCTCGCAGTAGATCTGCAAAGGGCTGAGGCCGTCTGGGAAACGGACTTGCAGAAACTTCAAGACGGGGGAGCGCCACTCCCTCTCCTGAAAGGCAGAGGCATGCATCCGTCCGTCCGTCCGTCCGTCACATCTCTGGCCTCAAAACGCTTGTGCGAGTCTTCCCACCTCCAGCTCCAGGATGCGGAACTCAAGCAGTTCGTTTTGGTCTCGGATATCCTGGATGTGCTCTTTCAGACGCGCTTCTTCCGCCTCCATCCGCCTGACCTGAAAAGACAGTCAGACCTCATCTGCGGGGCTTCCGGACGGGTGTGACGCCAAGCGACTCCGCCCAGCGCCTTTCTTTCCGTCACCTTTTCGGCCAACTGCTGATTGCTCTGACGCAGCAGCTGCTTCTCCTCCACCCACTTGACATTCTAGAAGAGACAAACGCGTGGACAGCTTTGGAATGTTGTGTCATTTTCATCCACAAATTCTTTGGTTGACTGGAAAATGACATTTGCTTTTCTCCACATTTTCCCAGCCACGTTCATAGGGGGTTGGTCCAGTAATGCCAGACGAATGAGTGACTGAAGAATGTAGCTATTTTGTCTGAGAAAAAGGTGTGCTCATTGATAAGCTTACCTGTCCTTGTTGCTTCAGCGCTGACTCCAGATCTGCTACTCTGCTTTGATAGTGACCCATTTCTACTGTCATGTAACATGGGGGGAAGAGATGGTGCAAATGGTAAAATATGGATTGTTCACAGGAATAAATTGGCAGAGCTGAAATTCCAAATTTGTCCAAAAGATGGCGCCAGACCAAAACATGAGACCAAAAAAGGGGCCAAAATAAGCTAAGCAAGTTAAAATAGAAATAAAACAGGAACACGGTGTCGGATTGTGAGTCACGCATGGACGCACAAATGTGATTTTTACTTTTTGATTTCTTTGCTTGGCTAAAAATGTATTCTGTAACAGCTTAAAGCAATATTGTTAGTCAATTCGATCAAGGGACCCGTCACTATGAGAATAGTGGCGTGACATAAATTGTTTGGAGAAGCACAAATGTGATTTTTACTTCTTGATTTCTTTGCTTGGCTAAAAATTGATTCCCTCTTTCATGAACTGTGTTTTGCAATCGAATTGTTCTGGGATTGAATGATTTTATTAACACGGGTATCAGTGGGTGAAATTGTTCGGTTTCTGGAGTGATTAAGATTTGTAATTCTATTTCATGTTTCTTCAATAAATGTGTTGTGTATATTCATCTACTTTGTTGTGCGCTGATTTGTACTGAATGTACAATCGATGGTTCGGGGTTGATTTGACAATTTGATTAATGTGCGGGGGGTTATTATGGTATAACATAGGACCGTAATAAATAAAAGTAACATCAGACAATTTTAGAGAATTGAATAACTTTCGTAGTTATTTGAGACACGAGTGAATTTCAATCCGTTTGAAAGTTTGCTTCGTCTGAATAAATTAACGGAAGTGTTTGAATCGGATTATCGGTTTGGTGTAGAACTGAAAGTAATTTAATTATTTGAAGGGCGCAGGCCCGTTTCCCCTTTTGACGGGCCGCGTAAAAAGTAACTCCGAACATGTTAGAGAATTAAATAACTTTCGTAGATATTTAAGGGAAGAGTGATTATTGAAAGAGGTGCGTTTGACACTACCATCAGCTTTTCTCTGGTCTGAAAGGAGGAGGAGGGAGGCTCCTCCTCCTCCTTTCAGACCAGAGAACACCCGAGGCTGGGTGAGAACGGGGAGGCTGCGACCCGGCCGGGGGTTGCGGGAAGGGGCGCCACCTTGATCTCCTTCTCGGCGTCGTAGTCCCCTCCGCTGGTCTGGGCTAGCAGAGCGTAGGCTCGTTGCAGCGCTTGATATTCTTGCGTCAGCTGGCGGTAGCGAAGCTCCGCCTCCTCATGCACACACCAATGCAACACAGCACTAGTACCAGAATCAGTCAGACCGGCGACAAAGCACCCGCGACGCAAAGACGAGTCCGATTCCAGGCTGAAGAGGAATGTTTGGCGCCAATACGCTGGCAGAAATGGCGGGCTACCTCTTCGGGTTCCGTGTCGGGGGTTCTGTCGGTGTGAAAAGACAAGGACGATCCGTCCGAGTCCACCAACACGTCTTCGTCGTAGCCGTAAAATGTTTCGATGACCTGCGGGCGCGGAAGCAAACATCTCTCTGAACAAACTGAAGCGACACCTCACGATGAATCGACGAGAGGAACGATAGCGAGAAAAAGGCCATTTCATCTTGCGCAACACCAAGCAGCCGCAAACAAACAGACTCACCTTGCAGGACCTCACGCTTTGTTCCTCCTCAGAGATTCTCGACGTCGGTATCGTAGCAGCAAATCTCTCTCCTGTCGACACAAATAATCCGCCTTTGAGATTCTTTGGATGCAAAGGGAACGAACGGCTCCGGCGCAGAAACAAACGCGACTCACGATGACATTTCTGACATGAGCTCCTGTCTCCAGAGCCTGAAAAACCCGTCACCGGCGATGATTGGAGGGACGCTCGTCTTTTCCAAAAGTGACAACTACAGGGTGTGTCAGGGTTTTCCAGATTATCTTTATCGTATGATTATGTTGCTTTGACTTTGACTGCAACCTGTAATAAATAATATTATTTATCCCTTATTTATCCCTATCGCTTATCCCTTCCTACACAAAGTCGTAAAACATCCCTTGCTATGTTTTGACTAGAGGTCAAGGGCTTTCTCTATTCAATCCACTCTTACACCCACCCTGTTTCTCTTAATAAAAATGCTCGTGCGGGAGCCGAGAGTCAGACTTCATTCGTACAACGGATGGACTCTCCACCTGCAGGTGTCCAAAAGAACTTACTTGTCTCCCGTGTGGTTCTTGCAAAATAAGTTGGAGCGAGCGCAACTCTAACAGGGTGCATTTTGCCACTAGCTGCCTACGGACAATGACGTCGCGCTCGCGGCTCATGGTTGACGGGCTGAGCAGCCGGGCGAGTCCGTCGTTTTCAGCGCACAGCGAGTGGCAAAGGCGCTGACAAAACGGGAGCTTTGAGCTGCTGAAAACGGCAAAACAAGTCTAAAGCGTGTTCAAACGCGTGCGCACAATGCTCCTGCTTGAAAGGTCGGAGTTTAAGGGGCCAATTTTTTGGATGGCGGCCGCCGGCCAAGCTTTGGACGGAAAAGGTTTCCTGGCGACAGCGAGCGAGCGCGGCGCTGCCGTACGTGCACCGAGTCACCTGCCTGAAGACCTTGGACAAGTCGTCGATGATGTGCCGCTGCTCCACAACTTGAAGGAACTCCATTTCACCGTCCTGCTGGCCGCAACCGCGCTCCAGGTCATTGAGCGAACTAGGCCTTCTCTGTGGAACACAAATGCAGTGGACTCTGTTGGCACGCCGCCGTTGTCCGCGTCGACTTACCAAGCTTGCCATCTCCTCGTTCTCCTGGGTGACAAAGCGCACTTTGTTTTCAAGGCGACACAGCACCAGTGAGAGTTCTTCATTCTTCCTGCTCAGGCGTTTGTTTTTGTACAGGAGTGGCAGAAACTGGCTTTCTGTTTCTCTCAGTCGCTTAAGCTGCAAGCATGAAGTGCGGGATGCGAAAGACGCACAACACGCGGGCCAGAACGTATCCATTCCTTTTGCATCGGTTTGAACGGAATCGTGGCTTTGGCTCCCAATAAAAGACATCTACCAGGCAACCGACTCGCCGCGCCGCTCAACTAATAAGCAAGCGCAATGGGTGCCTCGCTGGATGGCGCGCATCAAACGTAGCGCAAACCTTCAAGCGTGCCGTCAATAAATTACCAGTTCATTGCGCTCTTCAGAAAGCAGGGCGTTTCGATCCTCCAGTTTCCTGATGACTGCGCTGAGCTCAGCGATTTTCAGATGAAACCTTCGCGTGTCCCGATCCTCCTGAGACTGAAAACGCCCCGCAACACACACACACAACCACTCGTTCAAAGTTCAAAACTGTTTTTGTGCTACCTTCCTCCAGCAACGAACTAAGTCATGCGTACTGCAAGTGTGTGATGAGGTGGCTTACGCTATGAAGAGGATTGCTAGTAGCGCCGTTGACCCCACTTCCAGGGTAGTTTAGGCCCGCCCTTTGGGAATCCCTCAGGGCAGCGATCTGCTGCTCGGCAGCCTGAGTCTGCAGCTGAAGGCGGTGGACGTGGCCGGCCCCAGGGATTTATCCAAAACACTAACCGCTCTGTCTTTCAGCTTGATCTCATCCATCTGGATGTACAAACGGGGAGCGCTCAGGCAGGCGGGCAAACTCATTTGCCAGAATTGTGACAAAAACAAAGAGAGCAACCGGCCAATTTTTATCTTGAATCGACTAGAACACCATTGCTGTGACAAAAGCGAAGCGAGCAACCGGACGTTTTCTTCTTGTGAAATAGAATAGAATAGAATGCCTTAGGTGTCATTGCACTGCAGGTATACAACGAAATTGGGAACATAGCCACGCACCGCGCATCTGATCAGTCCTACCAGTCGGCGGATCTCCCTCTCGCAGTCTCTCTTGGTTCGGCTCAGCTCCTCCCGATGCTGGTGATGAGCCGATCGGAGCTCGGCCGCTCGGGACTGCCAGGCCTGCTGGGCCGCTGCCAGGGCTTCTTCCGCGCTCCTGGTGGAGGCGACACCGCTCGGTCTCCCGACACCGCCGCGTCTCCTCCACTTCCGCCAGCAAAGCGCCCCCGCTCCTCACCTGAGCAGACATTGCGCCACATCGGGCCGTTGAGACCGCAACGGAGCGCCGCGACGCTTACTGAGGACAAGCTACACAATACGGTAGCGGCCGCATCGGAGCCCGACGTGGCGTGCGGACACGGATTGAGCGGATCACCTTGTCCATGGAGCCGTCCCTCAGGCTGAGGACCAAGGCATTCAGTCGCTGGATCTCTCCATCTTTGATTTTGATCACTCTCATCAGCTCCATTTCATGCTGCCGCAGTAATGTCTCCCTGGTAACGGCTAACTCTTTCTGCTTCTCCTCATGGAGTTTGCTTTTGAGTTCCGTCATGGCGGCGGTGGCACGGTGGTGCTCCGCCCGCAGGTCCTGACTTCTCTCTCTCTCCAGACAGCTGACCTGACATGACTTAGACAAACTTTATTGTCATCTTGTCTGCACATGGTGCATACAAAACGAAATTTCGTTGCACACGGCTTACAACAAAGTAGTGATATTGCAGTTGAATAGAAGTAACATATCCTATGAAAATATATATATACATATACTGTATATATATATATTACAAATAAGTATAAAGTGCAGCAGTGCTAATTATGCAATAGTGCAAGTAGGCAAAACAGTATTCAAGAGTGTGCAGAGGAATGCTAAACCATGTATTAAACTTCTATTTAAAGGGTTTACACAAGTTCAGTAAAGTTGGTAGTGCGAGATAGTGCAAGATAGAGGTCCGTAGTGTCATAAAGTACAGTTCTGTGAATGTGTGATGCAGAGTTCAGTTTAGAGCTCAACAGTTCTAATGTTCAACAGTCTGATGACAGCAGGGAAAAAGCTGTTGCAGAACCTGGTGGACCTGCAGCGGATTGTGCGAAACCTCTTCCCAGAGGGCAGCAGGGAGAACAGTCCATGGTGGGGGTGTGATGGGTCATTGATGATGTTACGGGCACGGGACATGCAGCGCTGAGATGAAATGTCCTGAATGGAGGGAAGAGGAGCCCCTATGATCCTCTCTGCTGTCCTCACCACTCTCCTCACGTTCTTCCAATCGGAGGCGGTGCAGCCTCCACACCACACAGAGAGTCAGCTTGTCAGAATGCTCTCTATGGTGCTCCTGTAGAACGTCCTCATGATGGGTGGGGGCAGGTGGGCTCTCCTCATCCTCCGCAGGAAGTACAAGCGCTTCTGTGCCCTCTTGATCAGTGCCGTAGTGTTCATAGTCCAGGTGAGGTCTTCTGTGATGTGGACCCCCAGGAATTTGGTGCTGCTGACCACCTCCACAGCTGAGCTGTTGATGATCAGTGGAGCGTGGTGAGGCTGTTTTTTTCTGAAGTCGACGATGATCTCCTTCATCTTCTCCACATTCAGGATCAGGCTGTTGTCTCTGCACCAGCCCACCAGCTGCTCCACCTCCTCTCTGTAGTCCAGGTCGTTGTTGTCTCTGATGAGCCCCACCGCCGTTGTGTCGTCTGCGAACTTCACGATGTGATTGGTGGTGAACCTGGGGACGCAGTCGTGTGTCATCAGGGTGAACAGCAGGGGGCTCAGGACGCAGCCCTGAGGGGAGCCTGTGCTGAGGGTGATGACATCAGAGGTGTTCTGTCCGACCCGGACTGACTGAGGTCTGTTGGTGAGGAAGTCTAGCAGCCAGTTGCGAAGGGGGGTGTTGAAGCCCAGGTGTTCCAATTTTCCTACTAGATGCTGTGGGATGATGGTGTTAAACGCTGAGCTGAAGTCCAGGAACAGCATCCGAACATGGGTGTTCTTCTCCTCCAGGTGAGCCAGGCTCAGGTGAAGAACGGAGGAGATGGCGTCCTGAGTGGAGCGGTTTTGCCGGTCGGCAAACTGGAACGGGTCAAATAATGGGGGGAGTCTGGAAACGATGTGATCTTTAAGCAGCCGTTCGAAGCACTTCATCATGACCGGAGTCAGTGCAACAGGCCGGTAATCATTAAATGAGGTGATTTGAGGTTTCTTCGGCACCGGAATGATGGAGGCAGTCTTAAAGCACGCTGGCACTGTGGCTTGGCCCAGCGAGGTGTTAAAAATGTCTGTGATGACCCCAGCCAGCTGACTTGCACATTCCCTGAACACACGCCCAGGAATGTTGTCGGGGCCAGGGGCCTTACGGGGGTTGACTCTCCTCAGGGTCTTCAACACATCGGCGGAGTCAAGGCAGAGTACCTCCTCTTCCTGATGGGGGACAGTTTTAACTGCTGGAGTGCCGTTTAGTGCCTCGAACCTCCCAAAGAAGTTATTTAGACCATTTAGAAAGTCAGCATCAACTTCACCCACCGGGGGGGGAGGGTGAGTTGTAGTCTGTAATCGCCCGTATGCCTTGCCACATACTCCTGGTGTTGTTGGCGTCGTGGAAACGATCCTGAATTTTTCGACTGTGGTCTCGCTTCGCTACCCTGATGGCACGGTTCAAGTTGGCTCTCGCTGTCCTCAGTGTCTCCTTGTCGCCAGACTTGAAGGCAGAGTTCCGCGCTCGTAGCGTTTGACGTACCTCCTCAGTCATCCAGGGTCGTTGGTTGCCCCGGGTGATGATATTCTTAGTGGTGCTGACGTCCTCGGTGCATTTGTTGACGTAGGCTGACACAGTCATGGCACACGCATGTCAAATCTACATCGGGGAAACTGGGAGGGAGGGAGGGAGGGAGGGAGGGAGGGAGGGAGGGCGGGAGGGAGGCAAGCAGGGAGGCAGGCAGGCAGGGAGGCAGGCAGGGAGGCAGGCAGGGAAGCAGGCAGGGAGGAAGGCAGTGTCTGTCTGTTGAGGTTTTCACCTTGTTCTTCTCCTGCTGAAGTTCTAACTGGACGTCCATCAGTTTGGCTCTCAGCTCGTCATTGGCGGCCTGAAAGGCGTCCGTTCGCTCCGCCTTGACCCGCCCTGCCGGAGCTCGTTTGGACATCTCTTACTCGAGTCTCGCCCGGTCGTCAGTCAGAGATCACAACATTTGTACCTGGAGAGCACAAACGCAGCGCTGTTTTCCACTGGCTTCGGACTCAACTTCAATCGGTACCGTAACGTACAACATCATAAACATAGATCTAGCTTGACTTATTCATTGAATAAATGCATTTGGTTCTTCAAAACTGCATCACGCAACATAGCGTGACCGAGACGGCCGTTATCCACCTGCGTGAAGTTATTTGGTGAAATGAATGAGATGTTTAAGACACCATCGTTCTGTCTCTATGTAGATGAAGGGAAATAATCGATTGCTGAAGGTCCAAAGGTGTTGTGATAAACAAATAAACATATTAGTGACATATTTGTGATAAACATATTAGGCAGGATAATCACATATGTTAACTTGACTGCCCACACTGTATTTATTTATGGTTATTTGTTAAATCGAGTACTGTTAGACATGAAACAGGAAGTGTTTAACATAAATGGACGACGAAAGGGGTACTCACCATTGTAGCTCCTGCTGGTCAATGATACGAGCCTCTTCTTGCAGTGGAAAACATACAGCCAACAAACACCGTGGAACCTAAAGGAAGGAAATTAAACATTAACATTTAGCCTCAACCAACATTCACAGATACAACGCAACGCAAACTACACAAACATAAATCTTTTAAAACACAATGAGTTGTACTTACCGTGTACGCTCTAGACGGTCCACTTGCAAGCAGAAAATAAAGATATTTCTGTTGATAATCGTCGTGTTTGTATCCGTTGTCTCGCTCAAGGCCATTGCGCCCACAGATTTGAATTTTGGCCAGAGTTCAGCCTACTGACGTCATTTCCGCGGTGTAATACCCGCATATCTGAAACGGCAAAGTTAAGAGTAGAGTTAAATAAAGTTTTTAATCAACGCAATAATTTACAAACGTTGACCAGTCGAAATAATCGTCGAAATTTGGCGTCTGTGGCTGGAAGCAGACGCCGAGTTCGACGTTCCTCCCAAATGCCACACTGCCTCGCTTTTCAGGCCAACAAAAAAACATATTTTTCAAAACAATGAGTTGTAATTACCTTGTACGCTCTAGACGGTCAAGTTGCAAGCTGAAAACAAAAATATTTGTCTTGTTAGTCGTCGTGTTACTAACCGCTGTGTCTTGTTTGCCAGCATTGCCGCTTTCCTACTTCCTGTTGCAAGCCACGCCCACGGATTATAATTTTGCCATGAGTTCCGCCTATTGACGTCATGTCCGCGTCGCATGACTGCGACGTAATATTATCTAAAACTGTTTGTGCGGCATGGTGTTGTTCTGTGCGGTATTGTGTTATTCTGTGCGGCGTCGTGTTGTTCTGTGCGGCGTAGTGTTGTTCAGTGCGGCGTCGTGTTGTTCAGTGCGGCATGTTGTTGTTCAGTGCGGCATGTTGTTGTTCAGTGCGGCATGGTGTTGTTCAGTGCGGCATGGTGTTGTTCAGTGCGGCATGGTGTTGTTCAGTGCGGCATGGTGTTGTTCAGTGCGGCATGGTGTTGTTCAGTGCGGCATAATATTGTTCAGTGCGGCGTAATATTGTTCAGTGCGGCGTAATGTTGTTCAGTGGGGCATGGTGTTGTTCAGTGCGGCACGGTGTTGTTCAGTGCGACATGATGTTGTTCAGTGCGGCATAATGTTGTTCAGTGCGGCATAATGTTGTTCAGTGCGGCATAATGTTGTTCAGTGCGGGATGGTGTTGTTCAGTGCGGGATGGTGTTGTTCAGTGCGGCATGGTGTTGTTCAGTGCGGCATGGTGTTGTTCAGTGCGGCATGGTGTTGTTCAGTGCGGCATGGTGTTGTTCAGTGCGGCATGGTGTTGTTCAGTGCGGGATGGTGTTGTTCAGTGCGGCATGGTGTTGTTCAGTGCGGCATGGTGTTGTTCAGTGCGGCATGGTGTTGTTTAGTGCGGGATGGTGTTGTTCAGTGCGGCATGGTGTTGTTCAGTGCGGCATGGTGTTGTTCAGTGCGGCATGGTGTTGTTCAGTGCGGCATGGTGTTCAGTGCGGCATGGTGTTCAGTGCGGCATAATGTTGTTCAGTGCGGCATAATGTTGTTCAGTGCGGCATGGTGTTTTTCAGTGCGGCATAATGTTGTTCAGTGCGGTATATTGTTGTTCAGTGCGGTATATTGTTGTTCAGTGGGGCATAATGTTGTTCAGTGCGGCATGGTGTTGTTCAGTGCGGGATGGTGTTGTTCAGTGCGGCATGGTGTTGTTCAGTGCGGCATGGTGTTGTTCAGTGCGGCATGGTGTTGTTCAGTGCGGCATGGTGTTGTTCAGTGCGGCATGGTGTTGTTCAGTGCGGCATGGTGTAGTTCAGTGCGGCATGGTGTAGTTCAGTGCGGCATGGTGTAGTTCAGTGCGGCATGGTGTTGTTCAGTGCGGCATGGTGTTGTTCAGTGCGGGATGGTGTTGTTCAGTGCGGCATGGTGTTGTTCAGTGCGACATGGTGTTGTTCAGTGCGACATGATGTTGTTCAGTGCGGCATAATGTTGTTCAGTGCGGGATGGTGTTGTTCAGTGCGGCATGGTGTTGTTCAGTGCGGCATGGTGTTGTTCAGTGCGACATGATGTTGTTCAGTGCGGCATAATGTTGTTCAGTGCGGCATAATGTTGTTCAGTGCGGCATAATGTTGTTCAGTGCGGCATGGTGTTGTTCAGTGCGGGATGGTGTTGTTCAGTGCGGCATGGTGTTGTTCAGTGCGGCATGGTGTTGTTCAGTGCGGCATGGTGTTGTTCAGTGCGGCATGGTGTTGTTCAGTGCGGCATGGTGTTGTTCAGTGCGGCATGGTGTTGTTCAGTGCGGCGTCGTGTTGTTCAGTGCGGTGTCGTGTTGTTCAGTGCAGCATGGTGTTGTTCAGTGCGGAATGGTGTTGTTCAGTGCGGCATGGTGTTGTTCAGTGCGGCATGGTGTTGTTCAGTGCGGCATGGTGTCGTTCAGTGCGGCATGGTGTTGTTCAGTGCGGCATGGTGTTGTTCAGTGCGGCATGGTGTTGTTCAGTGCGGCATGGTGTTTTTCAGTGCGGCATAATGTTGTTCAGTGCGGCATAATGTTGTTCAGTGCGGCATAATGTTGTTCAGTGCGGCATAAAGTTGTTCAGTGCGGCATAATGTTGTTCAGTGCGGGATGGTGTTGTTCAGTGCGGCATGGTGTTGTTCAGTGCGGCATGGTGTTGTTCAGTGCGGCATGGTGTTGTTCAGTGCGGCATGGTGTTGTTCAGTGCGGCATGGTGTTGTTCAGTGCGGCATGGTGTTGTTCAGTGCGGCATGGTGTTGTTCAGTGCGGCATGGTGTTGTTCAGTGCGGGATGGTGTTGTTCAGTGCGGGATGGTGTTGTTCAGTGCGGCATGGTGTTCAGTGCGGCATAATGTTGTTCAGTGCGGCATAATGTTGTTCAGTGCGGCATGGTGTTGTTCAGTGCGGCATAATGTTGTTCAGTGCGGCATAATGTTGTTCAGTGCGGTATAATGTTGTTCAGTGCTGCATGGTGTTGTTCAGTGCTGCATGGTGTTGTTCAGTGCGGGATGGTGTTGTTCAGTGCGGCATGGTGTTGTTCAGTGCGGCATGGTGTTGTTCAGTGCGGCATGGTGTTGTTCAGTGCGGCATGGTGTTGTTCAGTGCGGCATGGTGTTGTTCAGTGCGGCATGGTGTTGTTCAGTGCGGCATGGTGTTGTTCAGTGCGGCATGGTGTTGTTCAGTGCGGCATGGTGTTGTTCAGTGCGGCATGGTGTAGTTCAGTGCGGCATGGTGTTGTTCAGTGCGGCATGGTGTAGTTCAGTGCGGCATGGTGTTGTTCAGTGCGGGATGGTGTTGTTCAGTGCGGCATGGTGTTGTTCAGTGCGGCATGGTGTTGTTCAGTGCGACATGATGTTGTTCAGTGCGGCATAATGTTGTTCAGTGCGGCATAATGTTGTTCAGTGCGGCATAATGTTGTTCAGTGCGGCATTGTGTTGTTTAGTGCGGGATGGTGTTGTTCAGTGCGGCATGGTGTTGTTCAGTGCGGCATGGTGTTGTTCAGTGCGGCATGGTGTTGTTCAGTGCGGCATGGAGTTGTTCAGTGCGGCATGGTGTTGTTCAGTGCGGCATGGTGTAGTTCAGTGCGGCATGGTGTTGTTCAGTGCGGCATGGTGTTGTTCAGTGCGGCATGGTGTTGTTCAGTGCGGCATGGTGTTGTTCAGTGCGGCATGGTGTTGTTCAGTGCGGCATGGTGTTGTTCAGTGCGGGATGGTGTTGTTCAGTGCGGGATGGTGTTGTTCAGTGCGGCATGGTGTTCAGTGCGGCATAATGTTGTTCAGTGCGGCATAATGTTGTTCAGTGCGGCATGGTGTTGTTCAGTGCGGCATAATGTTGTTCAGTGCGGCATAATGTTGTTCAGTGCGGTATAATGTTGTTCAGTGCTGCATGGTGTTGTTCAGTGCTGCATGGTGTTGTTCAGTGCGGGATGGTGTTGTTCAGTGCGGCATGGTGTTGTTCAGTGCGGCATGGTGTTGTTCAGTGCGGCATGGTGTTGTTCAGTGCGGCATGGTGTTGTTCAGTGCGGCATGGTGTTGTTCAGTGCGGCATGGTGTTGTTCAGTGCGGCATGGTGTTGTTCAGTGCGGCATGGTGTTGTTCAGTGCGGCATGGTGTTGTTCAGTGCGGCATGGTGTTGTTCAGTGCGGCATGGTGTTGTTCAGTGCGGCATGGTGTAGTTCAGTGCGGCATGGTGTTGTTCAGTGCGGCATGGTGTAGTTCAGTGCGGCATGGTGTTGTTCAGTGCGGGATGGTGTTGTTCAGTGCGGGATGGTGTTGTTCAGTGCGGCATGGTGTTGTTCAGTGCGGCATGGTGTTGTTCAGTGCGACATGATGTTGTTCAGTGCGGCATGATGTTGTTCAGTGCGGCATAATGTTGTTCAGTGCGGCATGGTGTTGTTTAGTGCGGGATGGTGTTGTTCAGTGCGGCATGGTGTTGTTCAGTGCGGCATGGTGTTGTTCAGTGCGGCATGGTGTTGTTCAGTGCGGCATGGTGTTGTTCAGTGCGGCATGGTGTTGTTCAGTGCGGCATGGTGTTGTTCAGTGCGGCATGGTGTTGTTCAGTGCGGGATGGTGTTGTTCAGTGCGGCATGGTGTTCAGTGCGGCATAATGTTGTTCAGTGCGGCATAATGTTGTTCAGTGCGGCATGGTGTTGTTCAGTGCGGCATAATGTTGTTCAGTGCGGCATAATGTTGTTCAGTGCGGTATATTGTTGTTCAGTGGGGCATAATGTTGTTCAGTGCGGCATGGTGTTGTTCAGTGCGGGATGGTGTTGTTCAGTGCGGCATGGTGCTGTTCAGTGCGGCATGGTGCTGTTCAGTGCGGCATGGTGTTGTTCAGTGCGGCATGGTGTTGTTCAGTGCGGGATGGTGTTGTTCAGTGCGGGATGGTGTTGTTCAGTGCGGGATGGTGTTGTTCAGTTTGGCATGGTGTTGTTCAGTGCGGCATGGTGTTGTTCAGTGCGGCATGGTGTTGTTCAGTGCGGGATGGTGTTCAGTGCGGGATGGTGTTCAGTGCGGGATGGTGTTGTTCAGTGCGGGATGGTGTTGTTCAGTGCGGCATGGTGTTGTTCAGTGCGGCATGGTGTTGTTCAGTGCGGCATAATGTTGTTCAGTGCGGCATAGTGTTGTTCAGTGCGGCATGGTGTTGTTCAGTGCGGTATATTGTTGTTCAGTGGGGCATAATGTTGTTCAGTGCGGCATGGTGTAGTTCAGTGCGGCATGGTGTAGTTCAGTGCGGCATGGTGTAGTTCAGTGCGGCATGGTGTTGTTCAGTGCGGAATGGTGTTGTTCAGTGCGGGATGGTGTTGTTCAGTGCGGGATGGTGTTGTTCAGTGCGGGATGGTGTTGTTCAGTGCGGGATGGTGTTGTTCAGTTTGGCATGGTGTTGTTCAGTGCGGCATGGTGTTGTTCAGTGCGGCATGGTGTTGTTCAGTGCGGGATGGTGTTGTTCAGTGCGGGATGGTGTTATTCAGTGCGGGATGGTGTTGTTCAGTGCGGGATGGTGTTGTTCAGTGCGGCATGGTGTTGTTCAGTGCGGCATGGTGTTGTTCGGCATGGTGTTGTTCAGTGCGGCATGGTGTTGTTCAGTGCGGGATGGTGTTGTTCAGTGCGGGATGGTGTTATTCAGTGCGGGATGGTGTTGTTCAGTGCGGGATGGTGTTGTTCAGTGCGGCATGGTGTTGTTCAGTGCGGCATGGTGTTGTTCGGCATGGTGTTGTTCAGTGCGGCATGGTGTTGTTCAGTGCGGGATGGTGTTCAGTGCGGGATGGTGTTGTTCAGTGCGGGATGGTGTTGTTCAGTGCGGCATGGTGTTGTTCAGTGCGGCATGGTGTTGTTCAGTGCGGCATAATGTTGTTCAGTGCGGCATGGTGTTGTTCAGTGCGGCATGGTGTTGTTCAGTGCGGCATGGTGTTGTTCAGTGCGGCATGGTGTTGTTCAGTGCGGCATGGTGTTGTTCAGTGCGGCATGGTGTTGTTCAGTGCGGCATGGTGTTGTTCAGTGCGGCATGGTGTTGTTCAGTGCGGCATGGTGTTGTTCAGTGCGGCATGGTGTTGTTCAGTGCGGCGTCGTGTTGTTCAGTGCAGCATGGTGTTGTTCAGTGCGGAATGGTGTTGTTCAGTGCGGCATGGTGTTGTTCAGTGCGGCATGGTGTTAAGTGCGGCATGGTGTTGTTCAGTGCGGCGTAATGTTGTTCAGTGCGGCGTAATGTTGTTCAGTGGGGCATGGTGTTGTTCAGTGCGGCATGGTGTTGTTCAGTGCGGCATGGTGTTGTTCAGTGCGGCATGGTGGTGTTCAGTGCGGCATGGTGCTGTTCAGTGCGGCATGGTGTTGTTCAGTGCGGCATGGTGTTGTTCAGTGCGGCATGGTGTTGTTCAGTGCGGCATGGTGTTGTTCAGTGTGGCATGGTGTTGTTCAGTGCGGCATGGTGTTGTTCAGTGCGGCATGGTGTTGTTCAGTGCGGCATGGTATTGTTCAGTGCGGCATGGTGTTTTTCAGTGCGGCATAATGTTGTTCAGTGCGGCATAATGTTGTTCAGTGCGGCATAATGTTGTTCAGTGCGGCATAATGTTGTTCAGTGCGGCATAATGTTGTTCAGTGCGGCATAATGTTGTTCAGTGCGGGATGGTGTTGTTCAGTGCGGCATGGTGTTGTTCAGTGCGGCATGGTGTTGTTCAGTGCGGCATGGTGTTGTTCAGTGCGGCATGGTGTTGTTCAGTGCGGCATGGTGTTGTTCAGTGCGGCATGGTGTTGTTCAGTGCGGGATGGTGTTGTTCAGTGCGGGATGGTGTTGTTCAGTGCGGGATGGTGTTGTTCAGTGCGGCATAATGTTGTTCAGTGCGGCATGGTGTTTTTCAGTGCGGCATGGTGTTGTTCAGTGCGGCATAATGTTGTTCAGTGCGGCATAATGTTGTTCAGTGCGGCACCTAGCACCTAGAAGGTAAATAAATAGGAAGGAAGGACTCACCGGTGACGTCGTCGCCCACGTCCAAGCGTTGTACTTTGTATTTTCATCCTTCTGACAGTGGAAAACATATAGCCAACAAACACCGTGGAACCTAAACGAATGAAAGAAAACTATCATTTGGCCACAACCAACATTCACAGATACAACACAATGTGACGTGCGGTGTTGAGGTTAAAGGTTGAGTGAAGGGCCCTCGTTTTAAACTACTTTTTTGAAAAGGAGTGGGAACAAGTAAGACGTATTTAATTTATTTATTGGGAAGTAGTAAGACTTATTAAATTTATTTAATCTACTTTTCTTCCCAGGCAAAATTTGACGTGCTGCAATTCCAAATTTCCAAAGTGAATGAAGGAATGAAATCCTTTAAATTATGATTTTGTATAAATACTAGGCATAAACACAAAATCTACGGCACAAAATGGGCAGACTTTACTTGTTTGAAAAGGACTGGTTACAAGACAGACTTTTTTAATTTATTTAATGGGAAGAAGACTTATTTAGTTTAATTGATCTATTTTTGTTCCCTGGCAAAATTCGATTTGCTGTAATTCCAAATTTCCAAAGTGAATGAAGGAATGAAGTCGTTTAAATTATGATTTTGTATAAATACTAGGCATAGACACAAAATCTACGGCACAAAACGGGCAGACTTTACTTGTTTGAAGAGGACTGGTTGCAAGACAGACTTTTCTGATTTATTTAATGGGAAGAAGACTTATTTAGTTTATTTAATCTCTTTTTGTTGCCTGGCAAAATTGGATTTGCTGAAATTGTATTTTGCCAAATCTTGACTTGAGACCTGATAGGAAGTATTAAACGCTCAGTTAAATCGATACAAGTTGGTAATAAGAGCGAGTAATGTTGGTTGAAGCGATGAATGAAGGTTAAAAGCAATTTAAATTATGACTTTGTATAAATACTAGATATTAACAGAACATCTACTGCGCAAAATGGGCAGAGTTTACTTGTTTGAGAAGGAGTGGCTTATTTAAGTCTAAGATTTATTTAATCTGTTTGTTCCCAGGCAAAATTGGATGTGATGCAATTCCAAATTTCACCACATGATGGTGCCAAATTTTGACTTCATAGGACATATTCAACACTTAACTATTATGTTCAAGGTAATCAGATTTGTTTATTATTCTAATGGCCTTTTCAAAACTATTCTGGATTACTACTTTGGATCTATTCTACATTACTTGGCAACAACATACTCTGTAACAGATTAGGCAGTATAATCACATATGTTAACTTGAGAGTGCCCACACTCAATCTACTTATCGTGATGTGTTAAATCAATTACTGTTAGACATTATTATTCTGATAATCTACCAAATCTTTGAATTGAAGAATTTGTGATTTAATTAATAGCTTGTTGTTATGTTCAGGGTAATCAGACTTGTATATAATTCTAATGGCCTTCTTTTGAAAACTATTCTGAATTACAACTTTGGATCTTATATTACTTTGCAACAATATACTCGGTGACAGATTAGGCAGTATAATCACATATGTTAACTTCAGTGCCCACACTGTATTTATTTATGGTTATTTGTTAAATCAAGTACTGTTAGACATGAAATAGGAAGTGTTTAACATAAATGTTATGGCTACTCACCGTTGTAGCTCGCTCCTGGTCAATGATACGAGCCTCTTCTTGCAGTGGAAAACTTGCAGCCAACAAACACCGTGGAACCTAAAGGAATGAAATTAAACATTAACATTTCGCCTGGACCAATATTCACACGTACAACGCAACGCGGCTACACTTCTGCTAGCGCCTCAGCTACACGTTGCTATTACAAACGTAAATCTCTTTAAACACAATGAGTGTTACTTACCGTGTACGCTGTAGACGGTCCAGTTGCAAGCAGAAAATAAAGATATTTCTGTTGATATTCGTCGTTGCTCAGTGGCTCACGGCCATCGCGCCAACAGATTTGAATTTTGGTGGAAGGTCAGCCAATTACGTCATATCCGCGGCACATGACTGCGACGTAATACCCGCTTATCTGAAACGGCAGTTAAAAGTAGAGTTACATCAAGTTTTCTTTTTTAATCAACGCAATCATTTACAACCGTTGACCAGAAAGAATCGTCGAAATTCGACGTTCCCCCCAAACGCCACACTCACTCGCTTTTCAGGGCAACAAAAGTACTTCTTTTTAAAAACGATGAGTTGTACTTACCGTGTACGCTCTGGACGGTCCAGTTGCAAGCAGAAAATAAAAATATTTCTCTCGTTAGTCGTATGTTACCATCCGCTGTGTCTTTGTCAACATCGCCATTTTCCTACTTCCTGTTGCGAGCCACGCCCACGGATTTAAATTCTGGCGGAAGAGCCCGCCCATTGGCGTCGTTTTCGCGTATAGCAAATCCGATTGGTTGGGAAGGGGGCGCGGTTATGCAGCCGAGGGGTCCTGTGATCGGTGGGATGTAAAGTAGGCGTCGACGTCACGTCCGCGTCACGTGACCACGACGTGGCAGACGTCATATAGCAACCGCTGTTTTGTTTAGTAGACTTAGTTGTTATGCATTGACATAATGGCGCACACTCCAAATAGATTTAAATAAATTAAATAATTCTTCTGCCCACTCCCTTTTAAACAAGTTAACTCTCCCCGCGGATTTGAATTCCGGCGGAAGTTCTTACAGTTGTTATGCGTTGACATAATGGCGCACTGGTTAGCATGTCCACCTCTTAAGCATGATGTTGCGGGTTCGACGCCTGATCAATGTTAGCATGGAGTGAGCTGAAGTGCATGGCGCTGAAGATTTGAATCTTTGAAATGCGCTGAGGTCTGACGTATCAGGCAGAATGGTTTGCCATCACGTTCAACAAAAAATAGAAACTTTCCCACTCTGATAAAAACGTCCTGTGTTCATCTACATATTTTCGTTTTGCTGTGCATCTTTTCCCTGCCATTTCGAGAGCCCAATTGACACTAATAGTTTACTGGAATGTGTTTGCCCATCCTACTTTGTGGAATTTCACCACATGCGCTTTTGACGAAAATACTAAATTGAACTCAAGTGAAGCCAACACGCACAACCCCCCCCCACACACACACACACACACACCTACACACACACACACAAATGTTGATATGAACATAAAAGAGCCGCATGCGGTTCGGGAGTTGCGGCTTGGCCAAACCTGTACTATACAACTTTATTTGTGTAAAATTTTCACAACAGCTGTCACACAAACAAAGCGGGAAAAACCGAAGACGTGCGTGTTCCGCCCACGCTGGATTTATTTGCACCTTTGAAAAGACACCGTATTGCCGCAGATGTGGCAAAGAGTACTTTTGGGCATCTGAGACGGAAGGATGTCCAAAGCATCACGTCACCTGCTCTGGTAGGAATGGTGGTGGGACGTTGAGGTCAACCGCTTTGGGGTTGGCTGAATCTTTGGTCGCAGGATGCCACACACTTGAAGACAGAAGCAGAAAAGCAGAGCTAAATGCAAAATGTACTCACCGGTGACTCCAATTTTTTCCCCCCCTGAAGAAATGGATGGACGGGTGGCCCCGGCTGGCCGGTGGGACTCTTGTTATTCTGACCCTTTTTAGTGCGCGTTTGGGGCAACAACCGTTTTTTGTGGCGCTCTCTTCTGGTTCAAGAGTGCCCTGCATGTGAATTTGCCTTTCCTGCCTTCTGATTGGATGAGCGCCGGTGTGACGCGGTGCCTCTGTCACCGTGGCGGGGGGTATACGTCGGCATCGGAGCGTCTGCCAACGTCTGAGACCGGCTGGCAGTGTATCGGAGGTGTCGAGTGCGGTGCCGCTGGAGCTCACTCACCAGCTGGTGTTAGGGCCACAGAATGAAGGCCAAGGAGAAGACTAGAAAGAGAAACAGAAACTTCTCCTCCAATTGTTTGATTTGTCTCTTCTGAGCTTCGATGAATTCTTTCAGCTCTTTGTTCCTCTAGGACGGACAAATGGAAAGTAGCCTTCAAAAGCCAGTAAGCGTGCAAGTAAGTGCCGGGCTGGCTTTGGGCCCTTACCTGTTGCGCGCTGTGCAGCAGATCCATTCTCTCTTGGAGGATGCAAGCGTCGCGCTCCCTCAACTCCCACATCAGGGCTCGCTTCCATTGGTCCACGGCGCTCCTAAGCTCTTGTCTCTGATCCGCCGTCAGCACGTCATTCACGCCAGCGTGGCTGGCTTTTTCGCCGTCCGTGGCGGGGCAGTCCCGCTGCGGTAGCGCCTCGTACAACATGGCCTCCAGCTCCATGATCCTCTGGGCCGCAATCCTCGTCCATCAGTAGTCCGGCGGGAGATTTGAGGGCGGCTTACCTTATGAGCCTGGTCCATGGAACGCTTCCTGAAGTCCAACTCTTCATCCAGGTAGCCCTTCTGGTTGCAGAAGATATCCTAGCACAGCTCAAGGTCAGAATTGTTGGGGCACATTGCCCCGAGTTCCCCTTGGCTGATGTCGCGTGTCTGTCTACCTTCTCACTTTCAATGTCCAACATCTTCTGTTGAAGTGCTGACTTGGTCACTTTGATGTATTCTAACCACTGAGGAAAGGCTGCTGTCACATAAGCAGAATGCGAGAGCGTGCGTGGACGTGCGCGTTACCTTCTCGGCTAGGGTGGGAAGGGTCCTGGCGTGAATCACGACCACCTGCTCCTCGTTGGTGAGATTCTGCAAGAGCCCAAAGGCACAGCGTCAACAAGGTTCTTTCAGCGCAAAGCCTTCCAAAAGTAACATTTGAGCCGCCGAGTCTCGTGGAGTGCGAACATAAGGAGTTCGACATACACTTACGGCGTTATCGCCCAGGATGTCCAGCTTCTTCATCAGATCACTGATGACGATGTCCTGGGGAAAGGCGCAAGGAGCAATGTAAGGTGTTCTGGGACCTCAGGTTAAGGTTAGGGTTGCGAGGGACGCCTTACGTACGCTCACGCCGTCGGCCTCGCAGTAGATCTGCAAAGGGCTGAGGCCGTCTGGGAAACGGACTTGCAGAAACTTCAAGACGGGGGAGCGCCACTCCCTCTCCTGAAAGGCAGAGGCATGCATCCGTCCGTCCGTCACATCTCTGGCCTCAAAACGCTTGTGCGAGTCTTCCCACCTCCAGCTCCAGGATGCGGAACTCAAGCAGTTCGTTTTGGTCTCGGATATCCTGGATGTGCTCTTTCAGACGCGCTTCTTCCGCCTCCATCCGCCTGACCTGAAAAGACAGTCAGACCTCATCTGCGGGGCTTCCGGACGGGTGTGACGCCAAGCGACTCCGCCCAGCGCCTTTCTTTCCGTCACCTTTTCGGCCAACTGCTGATTGCTCTGACGCAGCAGCTGCTTCTCCTCCACCCACTTGACATTCTAGAAGAGACAAACGCGTGGACAGCTTTGGAATGTTGTGTCATTTTCATCCACAAATTCTTTGGTTGACTGGAAAATGACATTTGCTTTTCTCCACATTTTCCCAGCCACGTTCAAGGGGGGGGGGGGGTTGGTCCAGTAATGCCAGACGAATGAGTGACTGAAGAATGTAGCTATTTTGTCTGAGAAAAAGGTGTGCTCATTGATAAGCTTACCTGTCCTTGTTGCTTCAGCGCTGACTCCAGATCTGCTACTCTGCTTTGATAGTGACCCATTTCTACTGTCATGTAACATGGGGGGAAGAGATGGTGCAAATGGTAAAATATGGATTGTTCACAGGAATAAATTGGCAGAGCTGAAATTCCAAATTTGTCCAAAAGATGGCGCCAGACCAAAACATGAGACCAAAAAAGGGGCCAAAATAAGCTAAGCAAGTTAAAATAGAAATAAAACAGGAACACGGTGTCGGATTGTGAGTCACGCATGGACGCACAAATGTGATTTTTACTTTTTGATTTCTTTGCTTGGCTAAAAATGTATTCTGTAACAGCTTAAAGCAATATTGTTAGTCAATTCGATCAAGGGACCCGTCACTATGAGAATAGTGGCGTGACATAAATTGTTTGGAGAAGCACAAATGTGATTTTTACTTCTTGATTTCTTTGCTTGGCTAAAAATTGATTCCCTCTTTCATGAACTGTGTTTTGCAATCGAATTGTTCTGGGATTGAATGATTTTATTAACACGGGTATCAGTGGGTGAAATTGTTCGGTTTCTGGAGTGATTAAGATTTGTAATTCTATTTCATGTTTCTTCAATAAATGTGTTGTGTATATTCATCTACTTTGTTGTGCGCTGATTTGTACTGAATGTACAATCGATGGTTCGGGGTTGATTTGACAATTTGATTAATGTGCGGGGGGTTATTATGGTATAACATAGGACCGTAATAAATAAAAGTAACATCAGACAATTTTAGAGAATTGAATAACTTTCTAAAGGAAAATGTGCTTTCGGCAGTTTGCAAACATATGTTTTAAGGTTGTGTTAAACTTATAATCATATTAATATCTAGTATTAGAGTGCTCGTGTGGATTGGTGGGGGGCGAGGAATGTGCAGACAAACTGCATGAACTTGTTTTCTTCAAAGTGTTGTGGAATAGGCCCGGATAGGGAGTACCGGAGGAGACCATCTCAAGGTCGGTTAGGAACAAGAACAACAGCACGTCTATGAGACCGGCCTTCGAGGGAAAAACCCAACTGTCTGACCTCAGCGACACCTGGACCGGGGAGGAGATGGCCATCGACCAATCATCTCACAATATTTTGCATGCTTTAATATTCATATTGTGTTTCTTTAAAACTGGGCAACCCGGAAGAATGTGTCGTCTTTTGGTGGTCACAAAAACGCACGAGTTTTAGTGTGAGGGACCCGGGACCCAGGCCTGTATTAGTGCGCTCTGTCAGGAATAAATAATTGGTAAATTTGGTCTGATTGATCTACTGGTCTTCTCTTTGACAGAACGAACTCGCAAAATTGTTAGGTGCGCCAGTGTGTGGATTAGGACATAGCAATTTATGTGTTAAGTGTTGATCGCAATTTGGAGTCAGATCAATAACTAGAATCCGTAACATAACAATTTCTTGGTGACCGCGGACGTGATGTCAAGAGAAGGGTAATTGACAACTCGTGGTCTTTAGCCAAGACACCGGACAGTGTCAGGGACACTGTCTCCCGGTCGGCGAACCGTTTGGAATAAGCGCACAACGTTGAGCTGGTACGACGTTTCCTAAACCCTGAGCTCATCACCGATAAGGTAAGCAGAATACCTGTTACTATAAGTCGAAATGCTGCAAATTGAAAGAGGAAATTTAAGAGGAGACTGTCGTTCAGATCAAATAAGGTGTGCATGAAGTTAAGATACATACGGTGAATAAGTTTGGAACTTACGTGTGTAACGTGTACGGTAAAGTCAGGGACTTACGCGTACTACTGATAGGTCAGGGACCTAGTGCTTCGTCGTGGCGGACAAGGGTGCGGTGACGATCGTATTCAAATAGCTGGGGTTAATAAAGAGATCCCCGAGGGGAAGTGAGGCCTCCTCAAAAAATATCCGGTGGTAACAGTTCCTCCTGTGAGAGATCAGACCGCTAAAACATCCAAAATGAACCAAATTGGGGGGAGAGAGAGTGTGCGCGCAGAGGATCCTCATGAGTGGGTGTGTATATGAGTGTGTGTGAGTGATGTGTGTTCTATGGAAGAATGGTGTGTTTAAGTTAAGTTGGTTAGAGAAACTAAGATGAGCAAGGTGTGGCAGTAGAGAAAATAAGGTGTGTGACAGAAAGTTACTAGAACGGTGGCTTGATAGGATGAGAATAAGAGACAACAAATGTTGTGTAGAAGACATTGAAAGATGTCGAATGTGAACATGATGAAGGGCGCAACAGCAAAGTTGGCCTGCCCTTTGAGAGGTTGAGACTGATGGGCGAGCCTGCACTCGCGCGTAGTCGCGGGTCTGGGCTGTACGCGTGGGCCTGTGCTATGCTCGCGCGGGCGGTGGGCCGGCATCATGATTGTTGCAGGAAATGGCCAGCCTGTAACCAGTCAACATTGATGCCGCGACCCTCTCGCACGGGGGGTGCTATAGCCCGGGCGGGGCAGGGACAGTGTGAGTTTCTCAGTGAATGTTTGAAGCAGTGAGATTGAAGGAATGTATATGCTGATGTGGAAGCGCAAATTGTGAGTGGTATTGACCGATAGAAAGTGGCAAAGAAGCTACATGAGAGATGGATTGTGCGTGCGTGCGTGCGTGCGTGCGTGCGTGCGTGCGTGCGTGCGTGCGTGCGTGCGTATGCGTGTGTGTGTGTGTGTGTGTGTGTGTACGTGCGGTTGTGTGCGCGCTCGGTGTGTGCGTTTATGTGCACACCCTGTGTGCTGCATCCACACAGTGTGAGGAGGAAGACGGCATGGATCAGAGAATGTTCAAGAAAGGGGGGCTAACTCGTAAATAATGAGGAGCTATTGGGAGTAATCTGTTTGTCCTTTCTTTAAGGTTAGGTTAGGTTAGCAACACGAGCGATTTAGAGGTTCAAAAGAAAGACAGTTAAAAGAAAAAAACATTTTTGATTTGGACAATGGCAGGCTAACAAGAGCATGAGAAAGAAGGGTAGAGAAAGCGGTGAAAATAGACAAGGAAAGAAATGAATACAAGGGCATTTATCCATCTTTGCATGATGTGACACACCCGAGTGCCCCGAAACTCGGAGTGAGCTATGTTGGACCGCCGCCGTACGGCGACCCCGGAGTAATGGATCCGGTGGTGACGTTGGGTGGTAGGATGGTAGTGGATGTCGAGGGCGAAGGCGAAAGGGCGGATCAGAGTATTGTACAGTTGATTGAACAAGCAGTAAATAAAGAGAGGCGACGGGCCCGGGAGGGGGACACATCCCGCGTGGACACATCCCGCGTGGACACCTCCACCCCCGGTCCGAGCCCTCAACCGTCCAATGTGACAAAAGGAGAAAGCTGGCATAGACTTACTGCCGAGAATGAGGAGCTAAAAAAGAAAATTGATCAAGCCGATGAGCAGCGTAGACAGGAAGCGCAGATGTTAAAATGGGCAACAGAGAGAGAGAGAGAGAGAGAGAGAGACACGGAGAAAATATAATTTGCGGAGTGGTCAGGGACAGATGACACAGGCCGAGGTGCAGAAAAATGAATTGATGTGTCCGCTGGTGACCACATCGGGCGGTCAGCACTACGAGCCCATGGTGCTCCGTGATGTGACCACGATAATGGAAAATATGCCCCCACTTCACAGAGGAGGCAAGGTGTGGCTGAACAAATTTTTGGCTCTGATGAGTGGGCAGAGCTGTACACTCGGTGACATGCGCCAGATGTTGGCAGGAGCATGCTCCCTGGTGCAACTGCAGGCAACTGAGGAAGCAGCAGGCACAGCGAGACTGGGGAGGGAGGTGCCCTTGCCACAAGTAGCAGCGCCCCTGTTTGAAAACATTAAATTGACTTTCCCACAACCCACCGATCTGGCCCCCACTATGTTTCCTTATGATGTGAAAATGTCACCTGCACAACATTATGTAACATGTGTGGAGAGTTGGATTGAAACCACAGGTCGACATCCGGCTCTCACGCACGAGGCAGAGGTGCTCTTCCGAACGGCGCTGCTGGATGGACTTCCGCCAGATGTGAAGAAGCAGCTAATGTCAGATCCTGACATTCTGGTTTGTGCCGAAGAACGATTTAAACGTCATCTTTTGCATCACTGCAGAATGTTCACTGAGTCACAAGCTAAAGTTGAAAACGAGACAGACGCATTATCTAAACAGTTGTTGAAATTACAGTTGGCAAAAATGCATGGTGAAGCTAAACAGTCTAAATCACAGAAAAAGGAAATGCAAATGTCACAGGCTCTTCAGGTGGTGGGGCGCGGAAGGGGCCAGTTCCGGGGCGGATACAGAGGGAGTGCACCTGCTTACCCGGGGAGGGCAGCATACAAACCCCATTCGCCCAACGCATGTTTCATCTGCGGCGAAACCGACCACTGGGCAAAAGAATGCCCACAGTATCGACCGCGCGGAGCCACCCGCCCACAAACGCACGGAGGTCAGTACTACCAACATGATGATCTCTGGTGTGGACAATTTGAATAGGGCTGCCCAGGGAGCCAGGAAAGCAGTGGCCCGGCGGAGCCAATGCTTCATGTGACAGTGGAAAGAAAAACCTGTGAAGATGCTGGTGGACACAGGAGCAACTTATTCATCAATAAACACTGCCCTTCCTGTATCCTCACTGTCAAAGAAAACAACAACTTTAGTCGGCTTCTCGGGACAACCACGTACTCTGCCTTTTACCAAACCACTTGAAACTGTGATCACCCGGACAGGGTGTAGACTGTGGTACAAATACATCCATTCCACAGACACTCCGATCAATTTGATGGGAAGGGACTTGCTGTCAGCCGTTCAAGCCGGAATTCTGTGTGGGCCAGAGGGAGTGATTATTCAATTTCCAGATGGCATCAGCATCCAGTGCTCACAGCAGCTACAACAACATGGTCAGTGGCTGATGGCGCCCCTACCGGCAGAAGCAGAAACTGCAACCATCTACTGGGCCAGGCTGGAGCCAGAGACCCCTGCTGGTGGCGGTGTGTTCTCGACCTACCTACTGTGGAAGCCTGGATCTGCTCACTGGCGCCATACCACCCACCTGTTGATCCTTTGTATTGCACTCTATTTTATGACCGAAAAAGTGATGTATATCGGGATTTGTTTGAAGAAATTGAAGGGCACATGTGGGATTTAACTTCATCGTGCATTTTGATTGGTAAAGAGGGAGTCGCAGCGGCAACTGAATTGACATATGAACAAATGCAGTGGTTCAAAATGACAGAGAAAGGGGTGCCACACATTTCGCTGGCTCTTGCCCCAGGACACGAGGCCAGACAATTGGGCTCAATGGTCAAGCAGTTGTTGCAACAGACTGATTGGCGGAAAACTCACATTCCTAATTTGTACTGGTCTGAGTGTCAGAATGCATACCAAATTAAACAACCCATGGCAGACACAGGATTGCTGGAGGAGATTATGGTGTCCCGCACACACGGTAGGGAGTTAACTGATCATGAGGACGCTGAAGTAATGCTGGCGGCCTTGCCCGACACACTGTGGTCCCAGGGTCCATTTGATGTCGGGTTTTGTCATTCGGTGGCCCCTATTGATCTCCAAATGGATGAGACGCAGCCTATCAAACGGCCTCAATATCGTTGGCCGAAAGAGGCGGACCAAGGCATGGAAGACACTCTGTGTGGCCTCTGGGACGCAGGGGTGTTGGAAGTGTCCGACGGCCAAATCGCACTCCTTGCTGTGGCGTTACCAAACTGGGTGGAGCTCGGGTCAAGGTGGACAGGAGCTTCATTGTGCACTGAGTTTGACAGGACTGAGGAGATTTGATAAAAATTGAATAATGCGTAGAGCTACAGAGAAAAGCATCATAGTCAGAGATTGAACAGATTTGGATAAAACAAATAGGCTAAAACGGTAAGAAACAAGAGCGAGATCTGATATTTTGGCTCGTCAGGCTTAAGAAGTAGAAGTCGAGTTAGATACATTTTAGAATAGGACATTTGGACTAAAGTGGATTCGGTCAAGAGGAACAGGGGCATTTTGGCATTTTAACAGGGATTGACAGCAAGGGAGATTGAGGATAGAAGATCTGGACAGCAATGACGTAAATTACATTAAAAACTGCCCATTCTAGGGAGAGGTGCTGGATGGTGTGACAGGCAGGATTTTTAGGAAGAGAAAAAGGGGCGAGTTAGACTCGCCAAGAGGGGCAATAAAGAGAAGCAGACTGAGAAACATATTTGAGCTAGACAACAGGAAAAAGGGGGAGAGCCAAATGATGATGTAAAAATCCAGAGGGAATAGTCGGACCCATCTTTATTGAATTTAATTAGGATAATTAATAGAGATCGAGTTTGTAGGAGCAATCTGAGGTTATGGAGGCTCCCCTGACACGCGGGTCCCACAGTCGTCTCCCCCCCAGATAGACATATATGACAATTTGCGATGAATCTGATGGGCGAGTTTATGGAAAATTGAATTGGAGATTTTACAATAGGTCATGTTGACAAGTATGTCCAAATGTGAAGAGTTACTATTAGGAGTCAATGTTTGCCTGCACACTAACATACTAACTTTGCTTAGTGTGGGAGGAGAGCTGAGTGATAGAGACGGATGTGTGTGTCTGCGAGTGTGTGGATGGGTGTGTGCGCATGTGATCATCTATGACTGTGTGTGCGCAGTATGATTGGCCAGAGAGGTCTGAAGTTGGGGTGATGTGTTTGCAATTGAGGATAAAATTCCTCTCACCTGAAGGGGTGGTACAGACTGGAGGGTCTGGAACTGGTAAATGATGAGTTCTGACCGGAACCATGGCTCAATGATCAAATCAGGGGCACCATCGACAACAAAACGATGTGATGGAGAAGGCCCATTTCAGTGATATGGTCAGACAAGACAGAACTAGTATCGAACAGCAAGACTTTGGACGATTTGACGTGTGACGACTTTGAGCTCACCCGACGGGGTGACGGACTAGGTGGACAGTGACCAATTGTTTGACGCTTGAACGTGTTTGCGACAATAGCACGCTCTGCTTTGTTTTTCTGTGTGACTTGATTTTTTTTTTTTTTTTTGCAGCATCAGCCACCAGCCAAGGAGCGGATTGCGCGTTGCTTGCGTAACTTGTTTTCATTCTTGCAGGTTGTCGATTGCATTCGTGGAAAGTTTGTGTTGGATTTACAAGAATATGTTAACCCTTGCCCTTTTGGTTTTTATGATGAACTTGTTGATGACGTGGTTTTCAGGACATGATCCGCGGGCGCCAGGATTCATTTTATGACTGTTTTAATTTTGATACTTGATGTCTGTTTTTGTGTGTACAAATGTCCGCTGTCAGCCGGGCTATAAGCTCACTGACAGGAGTGCGATGATTTTTGTTTGTGTTGCCGAGTGTGTGTGGTGGACAGTCAAGTTTCAAGGACTTGGGGTGATGGTCCCGGGGCCCAGATGGTAACTAGAGGTTCCGCGGGCCTGGCTACAATGAGTGTGGTGATGAGAGGGGACGCTTTGCAGGTTCCTTTTGATACGTAATGACACATTGGGTGAATGTGTCAAAAGGGGGGAGTGGTAAAATAGAAATGGGTGAGTAGGTTTCAATTTGTAATTGTGATATACAAAGTTTTTTTTCCAAATTCACTTGCTTTCAAGCTTTAACAGGACATGCCAGAATTCACCCAGCAATGATGGAAGGAGCAGAGGAAGACCAGTGACATCTGGTTGTGGTGTGGAGATGACAAATTATAGGATCGCTTGCCGAAGAATGCATCAGGTATCTGTGCCCTCGTGTCGTTGATAATGCCTGTGGTGGTTGTCCCCATTGAAATACAGAATCTCAATTGGAACCTGGAGTCCCCACTGGCGGGGCTCCTGAAGCGAGCCAAAAGAGACATTTTGCCCCCGTGGTTGAGCGACGACGATCCAACATATATTGACACTATAGGAGTGCCCCGGGGTGTGCCAGATAAGTATAAACTCATTAATCAAGTGTCCTCGGGATTCGAAAGTATCTTCCTATGGATCACCCCCAGTAAAAATGTAGACCGTATTAATTACGTTCATTACAATGTCCAACGACTGGGTAATTATACAGCTGAATCATTTGCCGCAGTTCATGAACAATTGGCTGCAACGTCGTTAATGGCGTTCCAAAATAGAATTGCGTTGGACATGCTATTGGCTAAGGAACATGGTGTGTGTGGAATGTTTGGTGATGCATGTTGCACTTTCATCCCAAACAACACGGCACCAGGAGGCCGACTGACCAGGGCGTTGGAAGGACTAAGGACACTGAACAAAAAGATGAAAGATCATTCAGGCGTACACACCGATATTTGGTCTGATTGGATGAAAACGTTCGGAAGCTGGAAAGGCCTCATCATGTCTGTGCTTGTTGCTGTAGCTATTTTTATTACAATTATGATTTTACGCGATTGTTGTTGTATTCCATGTATTAGGTCACTCACTATCCGGTTGATCGAGAAAACCGTCGGCCCGTTGCCACCGATGGGCCAATATGCCCTGGTGACTCAACATGAGCAGCGGGGGGAAGGAAGGATCGACAGCGCGCTGGTAGCTGTTTGCTAAAGTAACGGGTGATGACCTCATAAATGAGGTCATGAGAGGGAATAAAGGAAAATGTGCTTTCGGCAGTTTGCAAACATATGTTTTAAGGTTGTGTTAAACTTATAATCATATTAATATCTAGTATTAGAGTGCTCGTGTGGATTGGTGGGGGGCGAGGAATGTGCAGACAAACTGCATGAACTTGTTTTCTTCAAAGTGTTGTGGAATAGGCCCGGATAGGGAGTACCGGAGGAGACCATCTCAAGGTCGGTTAGGAACAAGAACAACAGCACGTCTATGAGACCGGCCTTCGAGGGAAAAACCCAACTGTCTGACCTCAGCGACACCTGGACCGGGGAGGAGATGGCCATCGACCAATCATCTCACAATATTTTGCATGCTTTAATATTCATATTGTGTTTCTTTAAAACTGGGCAACCCGGAAGAATGTGTCGTCTTTTGGTGGTCACAAAAACGCACGAGTTTTAGTGTGAGGGACCCGGGACCCAGGCCTGTATTAGTGCGCTCTGTCAGGAATAAATAATTGGTAAATTTGGTCTGATTGATCTACTGGTCTTCTCTTTGACAGAACGAACTCGCAAAATTGTTAGGTGCGCCAGTGTGTGGATTAGGACATAGCAATTTATGTGTTAAGTGTTGATCGCAATTTGGAGTCAGATCAATAACTAGAATCCGTAACCTAACATTTCGTAGTTATTTGAGACACGAGTGAATTTCAATCCGTTTGAAAGTTTGCTTCGTCTGAATAAATTAACGGAAGTGTTTGAATCGGATTATCGGTTTGGTGTAGAACTGAAAGTAATTTAATTATTTGAAGGGCGCAGGCCCGTTTCCCCTTTTGACGGGCCGCGTAAAAAGTAACTCCGAACATGTTAGAGAATTAAATAACTTTCGTAGATATTTAAGGGAAGAGTGATTATTGAAAGAGGTGCGTTTGACACTACCATCAGCTTTTCTCTGGTCTGAAAGGAGGAGGAGGGAGGCTCCTCCTCCTCCTTTCAGACCAGAGAACACCCGAGGCTGGGTGAGAACGGGGAGGCTGCGACCCGGCCGGGGGTTGCGGGAAGGGGCGCCACCTTGATCTCCTTCTCGGCGTCGTAGTCCCCTCCGCTGGTCTGGGCTAGCAGAGCGTAGGCTCGTTGCAGCGCTTGATATTCTTGCGTCAGCTGGCGGTAGCGAAGCTCCGCCTCCTCATGCACACACCAATGCAACACAGCACTAGTACCAGAATCAGTCAGACCGGCGACAAAGCACCCGCGACGCAAAGACGAGTCCGATTCCAGGCTGAAGAGGAATGTTTGGCGCCAATACGCTGGCAGAAATGGCGGGCTACCTCTTCGGGTTCCGTGTCGGGGGTTCTGTCGGTGTGAAAAGACAAGGACGATCCGTCCGAGTCCACCAACACGTCTTCGTCGTAGCCGTAAAATGTTTCGATGACCTGCGGGCGCGGAAGCAAACATCTCTCTGAACAAACTGAAGCGACACCTCACGATGAATCGACGAGAGGAACGATAGCGAGAAAAAGGCCATTTCATCTTGCGCAACACCAAGCAGCCGCAAACAAACAGACTCACCTTGCAGGACCTCACGCTTTGTTCCTCCTCAGAGATTCTCGACGTCGGTATCGTAGCAGCAAATCTCTCTCCTGTCGACACAAATAATCCGCCTTTGAGATTCTTTGGATGCAAAGGGAACGAACGGCTCCGGCGCAGAAACAAACGCGACTCACGATGACATTTCTGACATGAGCTCCTGTCTCCAGAGCCTGAAAAACCCGTCACCGGCGATGATTGGAGGGACGCTCGTCTTTTCCAAAAGTGACAACTACAGGGTGTGTCAGGGTTTTCCAGATTATCTTTATCGTATGATTATGTTGCTTTGACTTTGACTGCAACCTGTAATAAATAATATTATTTATCCCTTATTTATCCCTATCGCTTATCCCTTCCTACACAAAGTCGTAAAACATCCCTTGCTATGTTTTGACTAGAGGTCAAGGGCTTTCTCTATTCAATCCACTCTTACACCCACCCTGTTTCTCTTAATAAAAATGCTCGTGCGGGAGCCGAGAGTCAGACTTCATTCGTACAACGGATGGACTCTCCACCTGCAGGTGTCCAAAAGAACTTACTTGTCTCCCGTGTGGTTCTTGCAAAATAAGTTGGAGCGAGCGCAACTCTAACAGGGTGCATTTTGCCACTAGCTGCCTACGGACAATGACGTCGCGCTCGCGGCTCATGGTTGACGGGCTGAGCAGCCGGGCGAGTCCGTCGTTTTCAGCGCACAGCGAGTGGCAAAGGCGCTGACAAAACGGGAGCTTTGAGCTGCTGAAAACGGCAAAACAAGTCTAAAGCGTGTTCAAACGCGTGCGCACAATGCTCCTGCTTGAAAGGTCGGAGTTTAAGGGGCCAATTTTTTGGATGGCGGCCGCCGGCCAAGCTTTGGACGGAAAAGGTTTCCTGGCGACAGCGAGCGAGCGCGGCGCTGCCGTACGTGCACCGAGTCACCTGCCTGAAGACCTTGGACAAGTCGTCGATGATGTGCCGCTGCTCCACAACTTGAAGGAACTCCATTTCACCGTCCTGCTGGCCGCAACCGCGCTCCAGGTCATTGAGCGAACTAGGCCTTCTCTGTGGAACACAAATGCAGTGGACTCTGTTGGCACGCCGCCGTTGTCCGCGTCGACTTACCAAGCTTGCCATCTCCTCGTTCTCCTGGGTGACAAAGCGCACTTTGTTTTCAAGGCGACACAGCACCAGTGAGAGTTCTTCATTCTTCCTGCTCAGGCGTTTGTTTTTGTACAGGAGTGGCAGAAACTGGCTTTCTGTTTCTCTCAGTCGCTTAAGCTGCAAGCATGAAGTGCGGGATGCGAAAGACGCACAACACGCGGGCCAGAACGTATCCATTCCTTTTGCATCGGTTTGAACGGAATCGTGGCTTTGGCTCCCAATAAAAGACATCTACCAGGCAACCGACTCGCCGCGCCGCTCAACTAATAAGCAAGCGCAATGGGTGCCTCGCTGGATGGCGCGCATCAAACGTAGCGCAAACCTTCAAGCGTGCCGTCAATAAATTACCAGTTCATTGCGCTCTTCAGAAAGCAGGGCGTTTCGATCCTCCAGTTTCCTGGTGACTGCGCTGAGCTCAGCGATTTTCAGATGAAACCTTCGCGTGTCCCGATCCTCCTGAGACTGAAAACGCCCCGCAACACACACACACAACCACTCGTTCAAAGTTCAAAACTGTTTTTGTGCTACCTTCCTCCAGCAACGAACTAAGTCATGCGTACTGCAAGTGTGTGATGAGGTGGCTTACGCTATGAAGAGGATTGCTAGTAGCGCCGTTGACCCCACTTCCAGGGTAGTTTAGGCCCGCCCTTTGGGAATCCCTCAGGGCAGCGATCTGCTGCTCGGCAGCCTGAGTCTGCAGCTGAAGGCGGTGGACGTGGCCGGCCCCAGGGATTTATCCAAAACACTAACCGCTCTGTCTTTCAGCTTGATCTCATCCATCTGGATGTACAAACGGGGAGCGCTCAGGCAGGCGGGCAAACTCATTTGCCAGAATTGTGACAAAAACAAAGAGAGCAACCGGCCAATTTTTATCTTGAATCGACTAGAACACCATTGCTGTGACAAAAGCGAAGCGAGCAACCGGACGTTTTCTTCTTGTGAAATAGAATAGAATAGAATGCCTTAGGTGTCATTGCACTGCAGGTATACAACGAAATTGGGAACATAGCCACGCACCGCGCATCTGATCAGTCCTACCAGTCGGCGGATCTCCCTCTCGCAGTCTCTCTTGGTTCGGCTCAGCTCCTCCCGATGCTGGTGATGAGCCGATCGGAGCTCGGCCGCTCGGGACTGCCAGGCCTGCTGGGCCGCTGCCAGGGCTTCTTCCGCGCTCCTGGTGGAGGCGACACCGCTCGGTCTCCCGACACCGCCGCGTCTCCTCCACTTCCGCCAGCAAAGCGCCCCCGCTCCTCACCTGAGCAGACATTGCGCCACATCGGGCCGTTGAGACCGCAACGGAGCGCCGCGACGCTTACTGAGGACAAGCTACACAATACGGTAGCGGCCGCATCGGAGCCCGACGTGGCGTGCGGATAGTCAGACACGGATTGAGCGGATCACCTTGTCCATGGAGCCGTCCCTCAGGCTGAGGACCAAGGCATTCAGTCGCTGGATCTCTCCATCTTTGATTTTGATCACTCTCATCAGCTCCATTTCATGCTGCCGCAGTAATGTCTCCCTGGTAACGGCTAACTCTTTCTGCTTCTCCTCATGGAGTTTGCTTTTGAGTTCCGTCATGGCGGCGGTGGCACGGTGGTGCTCCGCCCGCAGGTCCTGACTTCTCTCTCTCTCCAGACAGCTGACCTGACATGACTTAGACAAACTTTATTGTCATCTTGTCTGCACATGGTGCATACAAAACGAAATTTCGTTGCACACGGCTTACAACAAAGTAGTGATATTGCAGTTGAATAGAAGTAACATATCCTATGAAAATATATATATACATATACTGTATATATATATATATTACAAATAAGTATAAAGTGCAGCAGTGCTAATTATGCAATAGTGCAAGTAGGCAAAACAGTATTCAAGAGTGTGCAGAGGAATGCTAAACCATGTATTAAACTTCTATTTAAAGGGTTTACACAAGTTCAGTAAAGTTGGTAGTGCGAGATAGTGCAAGATAGAGGTCCGTAGTGTCATAAAGTACAGTTCTGTGAATGTGTGATGCAGAGTTCAGTTTAGAGCTCAACAGTTCTAATGTTCAACAGTCTGATGACAGCAGGGAAAAAGCTGTTGCAGAACCTGGTGGACCTGCAGCGGATTGTGCGAAACCTCTTCCCAGAGGGCAGCAGGGAGAACAGTCCATGGTGGGGGTGTGATGGGTCATTGATGATGTTACGGGCACGGGACATGCAGCGCTGAGATGAAATGTCCTGAATGGAGGGAAGAGGAGCCCCTATGATCCTCTCTGCTGTCCTCACCACTCTCCTCACGTTCTTCCAATCGGAGGCGGTGCAGCCTCCACACCACACAGAGAGTCAGCTTGTCAGAATGCTCTCTATGGTGCTCCTGTAGAACGTCCTCATGATGGGTGGGGGCAGGTGGGCTCTCCTCATCCTCCGCAGGAAGTACAAGCGCTTCTGTGCCCTCTTGATCAGTGCCGTAGTGTTCATAGTCCAGGTGAGGTCTTCTGTGATGTGGACCCCCAGGAATTTGGTGCTGCTGACCACCTCCACAGCTGAGCTGTTGATGATCAGTGGAGCGTGGTGAGGCTGGTTTTTCCTGAAGTCGACGATGATCTCCTTCATCTTCTCCACATTCAGGATCAGGCTGTTGTCTCTGCACCAGCCCACCAGCTGCTCCACCTCCTCTCTGTAGTCCAGGTCGTTGTTGTCTCTGATGAGCCCCACCGCCGTTGTGTCGTCTGCGAACCTCACGATGTGATTGGTGGTGAACCTGGGGACGCAGTCGTGTGTCATCAGGGTGAACAGCAGGGGGCTCAGGACGCAGCCCTGAGGGGAGCCTGTGCTGAGGGTGATGACATCAGAGGTGTTCTGTCCGACCCGGACTGACTGAGGTCTGTTGGTGAGGAAGTCTAGCAGCCAGTTGCGAAGGGGGGTGTTGAAGCCCAGGTGTTCCAATTTTCCTACTAGATGCTGTGGGATGATGGTGTTAAACGCTGAGCTGAAGTCCAGGAACAGCATCCGAACATGGGTGTTCTTCTCCTCCAGGTGAGCCAGGCTCAGGTGAAGAACGGAGGAGATGGCGTCCTGAGTGGAGCGGTTTTGCCGGTCGGCAAACTGGAACGGGTCAAATAATGGGGGGAGTCTGGAAACGATGTGATCTTTAAGCAGCCGTTCGAAGCACTTCATCATGACCGGAGTCAGTGCAACAGGCCGGTAATCATTAAATGAGGTGATTTGAGGTTTCTTCGGCACCGGAATGATGGAGGCAGTCTTAAAGCACGCTGGCACTGTGGCTTGGCCCAGCGAGGTGTTAAAAATGTCTGTGATGACCCCAGCCAGCTGACTTGCACATTCCCTGAACACACGCCCAGGAATGTTGTCGGGGCCAGGGGCCTTACGGGGGTTGACTCTCCTCAGGGTCTTCAACACATCGGCGGAGTCAAGGCAGAGTACCTCCTCTTCCTGATGGGGGACAGTTTTAACTGCTGGAGTGCCGTTTAGTGCCTCGAACCTCCCAAAGAAGTTATTTAGACCATTTAGAAAGTCAGCATCAACTTCACCCACCGGGGGGGGAGGGTGAGTTGTAGTCTGTAATCGCCCGTATGCCTTGCCACATACTCCTGGTGTTGTTGGCGTCGTGGAAACGATCCTGAATTTTTCGACTGTGGTCTCGCTTCGCTACCCTGATGGCACGGTTCAAGTTGGCTCTCGCTGTCCTCAGTGTCTCCTTGTCGCCAGACTTGAAGGCAGAGTTCCGCGCTCGTAGCGTTTGACGTACCTCCTCAGTCATCCAGGGTCGTTGGTTGCCCCGGGTGATGATATTCTTAGTGGTGCTGACGTCCTCGGTGCATTTGTTGACGTAGGCTGACACAGTCATGGCACACGCATGTCAAATCTACATCGGGGAAACTGGGAGGGAGGGAGGGAGGGAGGGAGGGAGGGAGGGCGGGAGGGAGGCAAGCAGGGAGGCAGGCAGGCAGGGAGGCAGGCAGGGAGGCAGGCAGGGAAGCAGGCAGGGAGGAAGGCAGTGTCTGTCTGTTGAGGTTTTCACCTTGTTCTTCTCCTGCTGAAGTTCTAACTGGACGTCCATCAGTTTGGCTCTCAGCTCGTCATTGGCGGCCTGAAAGGCGTCCGTTCGCTCCGCCTTGACCCGCCCTGCCGGAGCTCGTTTGGACATCTCTTACTCGAGTCTCGCCCGGTCGTCAGTCAGAGATCACAACATTTGTACCTGGAGAGCACAAACGCAGCGCTGTTTTCCACTGGCTTCGGACTCAACTTCAATCGGTACCGTAACGTACAACATCATAAACATAGATCTAGCTTGACTTATTCATTGAATAAATGCATTTGGTTCTTCAAAACTGCATCACGCAACATAGCGTGACCGAGACGGCCGTTATCCACCTGCGTGAAGTTATTTGGTGAAATGAATGAGATGTTTAAGACACCATCGTTCTGTCTCTATGTAGATGAAGGGAAATAATCGATTGCTGAAGGTCCAAAGGTGTTGTGATAAATAAACATATTAGTGACATATTTGTGATAAACATATTAGGCAGGATAATCACATATGTTAACTTGACTGCCCACACTGTATTTATTTATGGTTATTTGTTAAATCGAGTACTGTTAGACATGAAACAGGAAGTGTTTAACATAAATGGACGACGAAAGGGGTACTCACCATTGTAGCTCCTGCTGGTCAATGATACGAGCCTCTTCTTGCAGTGGAAAACATACAGCCAACAAACACCGTGGAACCTAAAGGAAGGAAATTAAACATTAACATTTAGCCTCAACCAACATTCACAGATACAACGCAACGCAAACTACACAAACATAAATCTTTTAAAACACAATGAGTTGTACTTACCGTGTACGCTCTAGACGGTCCACTTGCAAGCAGAAAATAAAGATATTTCTGTTGATAATCGTCGTGTTTGTATCCGTTGTCTCGCTCAAGGCCATTGCGCCCACAGATTTGAATTTTGGCCAGAGTTCAGCCTATTGACGTCATTTCCGCGGTGTAATACCCGCATATCTGAAACGGCAAAGTTAAGAGTAGAGTTAAATAAAGTTTTTAATCAACGCAATAATTTACAAACGTTGACCAGTCGAAATAATCGTCGAAATTTGGCGTCTGTGGCTGGAAGCAGACGCCGAGTTCGACGTTCCTCCCAAATGCCACACTGCCTCGCTTTTCAGGCCAACAAAAAAACATATTTTTCAAAACAATGAGTTGTAATTACCTTGTACGCTCTAGACGGTCAAGTTGCAAGCTGAAAACAAAAATATTTGTCTTGTTAGTCGTCGTGTTACTAACCGCTGTGTCTTGTTTGCCAGCATTGCCGCTTTCCTACTTCCTGTTGCAAGCCACGCCCACGGATTATAATTTTGCCATGAGTTCCGCCTATTGACGTCATGTCCGCGTCGCATGACTGCGACGTAATATTATCTAAAACTGTTTGTGCGGCATGGTGTTGTTCTGTGCGGTATTGTGTTATTCTGTGCGGCGTCGTGTTGTTCTGTGCGGCGTCGTGTTGTTCAGTGCGGCATGTTGTTGTTCAGTGCGGCATGTTGTTGTTCAGTGCGGCATGTTGTTGTTCAGTGCGGCATGGTGTTGTTCAGTGCGGCATGGTGTTGTTAAGTGCGGCATGGTGTTGTTCAGTGCGGCATGGTGTTGTTCAGTGCGGCATGGTGTTGTTCAGTGCGGGATGGTGTTGTTCAGTGCGGCATGGTGTTGTTCAGTGCGGCATGGTGTTGTTCAGTGCGGCATAATATTGTTCAGTGCGGCGTAATGTTGTTCAGTGGGGCATGGTGTTGTTCAGTGCGGCATGGTGTTGTTCAGTGCGACATGATGTTGTTCAGTGCGGCATAATGTTGTTCAGTGCGGCATAATGTTGTTCAGTGCGGCATAATGTTGTTCAGTGCGGGATGGTGTTGTTCAGTGCGGCATGGTGTTGTTCAGTGCGGCATGGTGTTTTTCAGTGCGGCATGGTGTTGTTCAGTGCGGCATGGTGTTGTATAGTGCGGCATGGTGTTGTTCAGTGCGGCATGGTGTTGTTCAGTGCGGCATGGTGTTGTTCAGTGCGGCATGGTGTTGTTCAGTGCGGCATGGTGTTGTTCAGTGCGGGATGGTGTTGTTCAGTGCGGGATGGTGTTGTTCAGTGCGGGATGGTGTTGTTCAGTGCGGCATGGTGTTCAGTGCGGCATAATGTTGTTCAGTGCGGCATGGTGTTGTTCAGTGCGGCATGGTGTTGTTCAGTGCGGCATGGTGTTCAGTGCGGCATAATGTTGTTCAGTGCGGCATAATGTTGTTCAGTGCGGCATGGTGTTGTTCAGTGCGGCATAATGTTGTTCAGTGCGGCATAATGTTGTTCAGTGCGGTATATTGTTGTTCAGTGGGGCATAATGTTGTTCAGTGCGGCATGGTGTTGTTCAGTGCGGGATGGTGTTGTTCAGTGCGGGATGGTGTTGTTCAGTGCGGCATGGTGTTGTTCAGTGCGGCATGGTGTTGTTCAGTGCGGCATGGTGTTGTTCAGTGCGGCATGGTGTTGTTCAGTGCGGCATGGTGTTGTTCAGTGCGGCATGGTGTTGTTCAGTGCGGCATGGTGTTGTTCAGTGCGGCATGGTGTAGTTCAGTGCGGCATGGTGTAGTTCAGTGCGGCATGGTGTTGTTCAGTGCGGGATGGTGTTGTTCAGTGCGGCATGGTGTTGTTCAGTGCGGCATGGTGTTGTTCAGTGCGACATGATGTTGTTCAGTGCGGCATAATGTTGTTCAGTGCGGCATAATGTTGTTCAGTGCGGCATAATGTTGTTCAGTGCGGCATGGTGTTGTTTAGTGCGGGATGGTGTTGTTCAGTGCGGCATGGTGTTGTTCAGTGCGGCATGGTGTTGTTCAGTGCGGCATGGTGTTGTTCAGTGCGGCATGGTGTTGTTCAGTGCGGCATGGTGTTGTTCAGTGCGGCATGGTGTTGTTCAGTGCGGCGTCGTGTTGTTCAGTGCGGCGTCGTGTTGTTCAGTGCAGCATGGTGTTGTTCAGTGCGGCATGGTGTTGTTCAGTGCGGCATGGTGTTGTTCAGTGCGGCATGGTGTTGTTAAGTGCGGCATGGTGTTGTTCAGTGCGGCGTAATGTTGTTCAGTGGGGCATGGTGTTGTTCAGTGCGGCATGGTGTTGTTCAGTGCGGCATGATGTTGTTCTTCAGTGCGGCATGGTGCTGTTCAGTGCGGCATGGTGCTGTTCAGTGCGGCATGGTGCTGTTCAGTGCGGCATGGTGCTGTTCAGTGCGGCATGGTGCTGTTCAGTGCGGCATGGTGTTGTTCAGTGCGGCATGGTGTTGTTCAGTGCGGCATGGTGTTGTTCAGTGCGGCATGGTGTTGTTCAGTGCGGCATGGTGTTGTTCAGTGCGGCATAATGTTGTTCAGTGCGGCATAATGTTGTTCAGTGCGGCATAATGTTGTTCAGTGCGGCATAATGTTGTTCAGTGCGGCATAATGTTGTTCAGTGCGGCATAATGTTGTTCAGTGCGGCATAATGTTGTTCAGTGCGGGATGGTGTTGTTCAGTGCGGCATGGTGTTGTTCAGTGCGGCATGGTGTTGTTCAGTGCGGCATGGTGTTGTTCAGTGCGGCATGGTGTTGTTCAGTGCGGCATGGTGTTGTTCAGTGCGGCATGGTGTTGTTCAGTGCGGCATGGTGTTGTTCAGTGCGGCATGGTGTTGTTCAGTGCGGCATGGTGTTGTTCAGTGCGGGATGGTGTTGTTCAGTGCGGGATGGTGTTGTTCAGTGCGGCATGGTGTTCAGTGCGGCATAATGTTGTTCAGTGCGGCATAATGTTGTTCAGTGCGGCATGGTGTTGTTCAGTGCGGCATAATGTTGTTCAGTGCGGCATAATGTTGTTCAGTGCGGTATAATGTTGTTCAGTGCTGCATGGTGTTGTTCAGTGCTGCATGGTGTTGTTCAGTGCGGCATGGTGTTGTTCAGTGCGGCATGGTGTTGTTCAGTGCGGCATGGTGTTGTTCAGTGCGGCATGGTGTTGTTCAGTGCGGCATGGTGTTGTTCAGTGCGGCATGGTGTTGTTCAGTGCGGCATGGTGTTGTTCAGTGCGGCATGGTGTTGTTCAGTGCGGCATGGTGTTGTTCAGTGCGGCATGGTGTTGTTCAGTGCGGCATGGTGTTGTTCAGTGCGGCATGGTGTAGTTCAGTGCGGCATGGTGTTGTTCAGTGCGGGATGGTGTTGTTCAGTGCGGCATGGTGTTGTTCAGTGCGGCATGGTGTTGTTCAGTGCGACATGGTGTTGTTCAGTGCGGCATAATGTTGTTCAGTGCGGCATAATGTTGTTCAGTGCGGCATAATGTTGTTCAGTGCGGCATGGTGTTGTTTAGTGCGGGATGGTGTTGTTCAGTGCGGCATGGTGTTGTTCAGTGCGGCATGGTGTTGTTCAGTGCGGCATGGTGTTGTTCAGTGCGGCATGGTGTTGTTCAGTGCGGCATGGTGTTGTTCAGTGCGGCATGGTGTTGTTCAGTGCGGCATGGTGTTGTTCAGTGCGGCATGGTGTTGTTCAGTGCGGCATGGTGTTTTTCAGTGCGGCATAATGTTGTTCAGTGCGGCATAATGTTGTTCAGTGCGGCATAATGTTGTTCAGTGCGGCATAATGTTGTTCAGTGCGGCATAATGTTGTTCAGTGCGGGATGGTGTTGTTCAGTGCGGCATGGTGTTGTTCAGTGCGGCATGGTGTTGTTCAGTGCGGCATGGTGTTGTTCAGTGCGGCATGGTGTTGTTCAGTGCGGCATGGTGTTGTTCAGTGCGGCATGGTGTTGTTCAGTGCGGGATGGTGTTGTTCAGTGCGGGATGGTGTTGTTCAGTGCGGGATGGTGTTGTTCAGTGCGGCATGGTGTTCAGTGCGGCATAATGTTGTTCAGTGCGGCATGGTGTTGTTCAGTGCGGCATGGTGTTGTTCAGTGCGGCATAATGTTGTTCAGTGCGGCATAATGTTGTTCAGTGCGGCACCTAGCACCTAGAAGGTAAATAAATAGGAAGGAAGGACTCACCGGTGACGTCGTCGCCCACGTCCAAGCGTTGTACTTTGTATTTTCATCCTTCTGACAGTGGAAAACATATAGCCAACAAACACCGTGGAACCTAAACGAATGAAAGAAAACTATCATTTGGCCACAACCAACATTCACAGATACAACACAATGTGATGTGCGGTGTTGAGGTTAAAGGTTGAGTGAAGGGCCCTCGTTTTAAACTACTTTTTTGAAAAGGAGTGGGAACAAGTAAGACGTATTTAATTTATTTATTGGGAAGTAGTAAGACTTATTAAATTTATTTAATCTACTTTTCTTCCCAGGCAAAATTTGACGTGCTGCAATTCCAAATTTCCAAAGTGAATGAAGGAATGAAATCCTTTAAATTATGATTTTGTATAAATACTAGGCATAAACACAAAATCTACGGCACAAAATGGGCAGACTTTACTTGTTTGAAAAGGACTGGTTACAAGACAGACTTTTTTAATTTATTTAATGGGAAGAAGACTTATTTAGTTTAATTGATCTATTTTTGTTCCCTGGCAAAATTCGATTTGCTGCAATTCCAAATTTCCAAAGTGAATGAAGGAATGAAGTCGTTTAAATTATGATTTTGTATAAATACTAGGCATAGACACAAAATCTACGGCACAAAACGGGCAGACTTTACTTGTTTGAAGAGGACTGGTTGCAAGACAGACTTTTCTGATTTATTTAATGGGAAGAAGACTTATTTAGTTTATTTAATCTCTTTTTGTTGCCTGGCAAAATTGGATTTGCTGAAATTGTATTTTGCCAAATCTTGACTTGAGACCTGATAGGAAGTATTAAACGCTCAGTTAAATCGATACAAGTTGGTAATAAGAGCGAGTAATGTTGGTTGAAGCGATGAATGAAGGTTAAAAGCAATTTAAATTATGACTTTGTATAAATACTAGATATTAACAGAACATCTACTGCGCAAAATGGGCAGAGTTTACTTGTTTGAGAAGGAGTGGCTTATTTAAGTCTAAGATTTATTTAATCTGTTTGTTCCCAGGCAAAATTGGATGTGATGCAATTCCAAATTTCACCACATGATGGTGCCAAATTTTGACTTCATAGGACATATTCAACACTTAACTATTATGTTCAAGGTAATCAGATTTGTTTATTATTCTAATGGCCTTTTCAAAACTATTCTGGATTACTACTTTGGATCTATTCTACATTACTTGGCAACAACATACTCTGTAACAGATTAGGCAGTATAATCACATATGTTAACTTGAGAGTGCCCACACTCAATCTACTTATCGTGATGTGTTAAATCAATTACTGTTAGACATTATTATTCTGATAATCTACCAAATCTTTGAATTGAAGAATTTGTGATTTAATTAATAGCTTGTTGTTATGTTCAGGGTAATCAGACTTGTATATAATTCTAATGGCCTTCTTTTGAAAACTATTCTGAATTACAACTTTGGATCTTATATTACTTTGCAACAATATACTCGGTGACAGATTAGGCAGTATAATCACATATGTTAACTTCAGTGCCCACACTGTATTTATTTATGGTTATTTGTTAAATCAAGTACTGTTAGACATGAAATAGGAAGTGTTTAACATAAATGTTATGGCTACTCACCGTTGTAGCTCGCTCCTGGTCAATGATACGAGCCTCTTCTTGCAGTGGAAAACTTGCAGCCAACAAACACCGTGGAACCTAAAGGAATGAAATTAAACATTAACATTTCGCCTGGACCAATATTCACACGTACAACGCAACGCGGCTACACTTCTGCTAGCGCCTCAGCTACACGTTGCTATTACAAACGTAAATCTCTTTAAACACAATGAGTGTTACTTACCGTGTACGCTGTAGACGGTCCAGTTGCAAGCAGAAAATAAAGATATTTCTGTTGATATTCGTCGTTGCTCAGTGGCTCACGGCCATCGCGCCAACAGATTTGAATTTTGGTGGAAGGTCAGCCAATTACGTCATATCCGCGGCACATGACTGCGACGTAATACCCGCTTATCTGAAACGGCAGTTAAAAGTAGAGTTACATCAAGTTTTCTTTTTTAATCAACGCAATCATTTACAACCGTTGACCAGAAAGAATCGTCGAAATTCGACGTTCCCCCCAAACGCCACACTCACTCGCTTTTCAGGGCAACAAAAGTACTTCTTTTTAAAAACGATGAGTTGTACTTACCGTGTACGCTCTGGACGGTCCAGTTGCAAGCAGAAAATAAAAATATTTCTCTCGTTAGTCGTATGTTACCATCCGCTGTGTCTTTGTCAACATCGCCATTTTCCTACTTCCTGTTGCGAGCCACGCCCACGGATTTAAATTCTGGCGGAAGAGCCCGCCCATTGGCGTCGTTTTCGCGTATAGCAAATCCGATTGGTTGGGAAGGGGGCGCGGTTATGCAGCCGAGGGGTCCTGTGATCGGTGGGATGTAAAGTAGGCGTCGACGTCACGTCCGCGTCACGTGACCACGACGTGGCAGACGTCATATAGCAACCGCTGTTTTGTTTAGTAGACTTAGTTGTTATGCATTGACATAATGGCGCACACTCCAAATAGATTTAAATAAATTAAATAATTCTTCTGCCCACTCCCTTTTAAACAAGTTAACTCTCCCCGCGGATTTGAATTCCGGCGGAAGTTCTTACAGTTGTTATGCGTTGACATAATGGCGCACTGGTTAGCATGTCCACCTCTTAAGCATGATGTTGCGGGTTCGACGCCTGATCAATGTTAGCATGGAGTGAGCTGAAGTGCATGGCGCTGAAGATTTGAATCTTTGAAATGCGCTGAGGTCTGACGTATCAGGCAGAATGGTTTGCCATCACGTTCAACAAAAAATAGAAACTTTCCCACTCTGATAAAAACGTCCTGTGTTCATCTACATATTTTCGTTTTGCTGTGCATCTTTTCCCTGCCATTTCGAGAGCCCAATTGACACTAATAGTTTACTGGAATGTGTTTGCCCATCCTACTTTGTGGAATTTCACCACATGCGCTTTTGACGAAAATACTAAATTGAACTCAAGTGAAGCCAACACGCACAACCCCCCCCCACACACACACACACACACACCTACACACACACACACAAATGTTGATATGAACATAAAAGAGCCGCATGCGGTTCGGGAGTTGCGGCTTGGCCAAACCTGTACTATACAACTTTATTTGTGTAAAATTTTCACAACAGCTGTCACACAAACAAAGCGGGAAAAACCGAAGACGTGCGTGTTCCGCCCACGCTGGATTTATTTGCACCTTTGAAAAGACACCGTATTGCCGCAGATGTGGCAAAGAGTACTTTTGGGCATCTGAGACGGAAGGATGTCCAAAGCATCACGTCACCTGCTCTGGTAGGAATGGTGGTGGGACGTTGAGGTCAACCGCTTTGGGGTTGGCTGAATCTTTGGTCGCAGGATGCCACACACTTGAAGACAGAAGCAGAAAAGCAGAGCTAAATGCAAAATGTACTCACCGGTGACTCCAATTTTTTCCCCCCCTGAAGAAATGGATGGACGGGTGGCCCCGGCTGGCCGGTGGGACTCTTGTTATTCTGACCCTTTTTAGTGCGCGTTTGGGGCAACAACCGTTTTTTGTGGCGCTCTCTTCTGGTTCAAGAGTGCCCTGCATGTGAATTTGCCTTTCCTGCCTTCTGATTGGATGAGCGCCGGTGTGACGCGGTGCCTCTGTCACCGTGGCGGGGGGTATACGTCGGCATCGGAGCGTCTGCCAACGTCTGAGACCGGCTGGCAGTGTATCGGAGGTGTCGAGTGCGGTGCCGCTGGAGCTCACTCACCAGCTGGTGTTAGGGCCACAGAATGAAGGCCAAGGAGAAGACTAGAAAGAGAAACAGAAACTTCTCCTCCAATTGTTTGATTTGTCTCTTCTGAGCTTCGATGAATTCTTTCAGCTCTTTGTTCCTCTAGGACGGACAAATGGAAAGTAGCCTTCAAAAGCCAGTAAGCGTGCAAGTAAGTGCCGGGCTGGCTTTGGGCCCTTACCTGTTGCGCGCTGTGCAGCAGATCCATTCTCTCTTGGAGGATGCAAGCGTCGCGCTCCCTCAACTCCCACATCAGGGCTCGCTTCCATTGGTCCACGGCGCTCCTAAGCTCTTGTCTCTGATCCGCCGTCAGCACGTCATTCACGCCAGCGTGGCTGGCTTTTTCGCCGTCCGTGGCGGGGCAGTCCCGCTGCGGTAGCGCCTCGTACAACATGGCCTCCAGCTCCATGATCCTCTGGGCCGCAATCCTCGTCCATCAGTAGTCCGGCGGGAGATTTGAGGGCGGCTTACCTTATGAGCCTGGTCCATGGAACGCTTCCTGAAGTCCAACTCTTCATCCAGGTAGCCCTTCTGGTTGCAGAACATATCCTAGCACAGCTCAAGGTCAGAATTGTTGGGGCACATTGCCCCGAGTTCCCCTTGGCTGATGTCGCGTGTCTGTCTACCTTCTCACTTTCAATGTCCAACATCTTCTGTTGAAGTGCTGACTTGGTCACTTTGATGTATTCTAACCACTGAGGAAAGGCTGCTGTCACATAAGCAGAATGCGAGAGCGTGCGTGGACGTGCGCGTTACCTTCTCGGCTAGGGTGGGAAGGGTCCTGGCGTGAATCACGACCACCTGCTCCTCGTTGGTGAGATTCTGCAAGAGCCCAAAGGCACAGCGTCAACAAGGTTCTTTCAGCGCAAAGCCTTCCAAAAGTCACATTTGAGCCGCCGAGTCTCGTGGAGTGCGAACATAAGGAGTTCGACATACACTTACGGCGTTATCGCCCAGGATGTCCAGCTTCTTCATCAGATCACTGATGACGATGTCCTGGGGAAAGGCGCAAGGAGCAATGTAAGGTGTTCTGGGACCTCAGGTTAAGGTTAGGGTTGCGAGGGACACCTTACGTACGCTCACGCCGTCGGCCTCGCAGTAGATCTGCAAAGGGCTGAGGCCGTCTGGGAAACGGACTTGCAGAAACTTCAAGACGGGGGAGCGCCACTCCCTCTCCTGAAAGGCAGAGGCATGCATCCGTCCGTCCGTCCGTCCGTCACATCTCTGGCCTCAAAACGCTTGTGCGAGTCTTCCCACCTCCAGCTCCAGGATGCGGAACTCAAGCAGTTCGTTTTGGTCTCGGATATCCTGGATGTGCTCTTTCAGACGCGCTTCTTCCGCCTCCATCCGCCTGACCTGAAAAGACAGTCAGACCTCATCTGCGGGGCTTCCGGACGGGTGTGACGCCAAGCGACTCCGCCCAGCGCCTTTCTTTCCGTCACCTTTTCGGCCAACTGCTGATTGCTCTGACGCAGCAGCTGCTTCTCCTCCACCCACTTGACATTCTAGAAGAGACAAACGCGTGGACAGCTTTGGAATGTTGTGTCATTTTCATCCACAAATTCTTTGGTTGACTGGAAAATGACATTTGCTTTTCTCCACATTTTCCCAGCCACGTTCAGGGGGGGGGGGGGGGGGGGGGTGTTGGTCCAGTAATGCCAGACGAATGAGTGACTGAAGAATGTAGCTATTTTGTCTGAGAAAAAGGTGTGCTCATTGATAAGCTTACCTGTCCTTGTTGCTTCAGCGCTGACTCCAGATCTGCTACTCTGCTTTGATAGTGACCCATTTCTACTGTCATGTAACATGGGGGGAAGAGATGGTGCAAATGGTAAAATATGGATTGTTCACAGGAATAAATTGGCAGAGCTGAAATTCCAAATTTGTCCAAAAGATGGCGCCAGACCAAAACATGAGACCAAAAAAGGGGCCAAAATAAGCTAAGCAAGTTAAAATAGAAATAAAACAGGAACACGGTGTCGGATTGTGAGTCACGCATGGACGCACAAATGTGATTTTTACTTTTTGATTTCTTTGCTTGGCTAAAAATGTATTCTGTAACAGCTTAAAGCAATATTGTTAGTCAATTCGATCAAGGGACCCGTCACTATGAGAATAGTGGCGTGACATAAATTGTTTGGAGAAGCACAAATGTGATTTTTACTTCTTGATTTCTTTGCTTGGCTAAAAATTGATTCCCTCTTTCATGAACTGTGTTTTGCAATCGAATTGTTCTGGGATTGAATGATTTTATTAACACGGGTATCAGTGGGTGAAATTGTTCGGTTTCTGGAGTGATTAAGATTTGTAATTCTATTTCATGTTTCTTCAATAAATGTGTTGTGTATATTCATCTACTTTGTTGTGCGCTGATTTGTACTGAATGTACAATCGATGGTTCGGGGTTGATTTGACAATTTGATTAATGTGCGGGGGGTTATTATGGTATAACATAGGACCGTAATAAATAAAAGTAACATCAGACAATTTTAGAGAATTGAATAACTTTCGTAGTTATTTGAGACACGAGTGAATTTCAATCCGTTTGAAAGTTTGCTTCGTCTGAATAAATTAACGGAAGTGTTTGAATCGGATTATCGGTTTGGTGTAGAACTGAAAGTAATTTAATTATTTGAAGGGCGCAGGCCCGTTTCCCCTTTTGACGGGCCGCGTAAAAAGTAACTCCGAACATGTTAGAGAATTAAATAACTTTCGTAGATATTTAAGGGAAGAGTGATTATTGAAAGAGGTGCGTTTGACACTACCATCAGCTTTTCTCTGGTCTGAAAGGAGGAGGAGGGAGGCTCCTCCTCCTCCTTTCAGACCAGAGAACACCCGAGGCTGGGTGAGAACGGGGAGGCTGCGACCCGGCCGGGGGTTGCGGGAAGGGGCGCCACCTTGATCTCCTTCTCGGCGTCGTAGTCCCCTCCGCTGGTCTGGGCTAGCAGAGCGTAGGCTCGTTGCAGCGCTTGATATTCTTGCGTCAGCTGGCGGTAGCGAAGCTCCGCCTCCTCATGCACACACCAATGCAACACAGCACTAGTACCAGAATCAGTCAGACCGGCGACAAAGCACCCGCGACGCAAAGACGAGTCCGATTCCAGGCTGAAGAGGAATGTTTGGCGCCAATACGCTGGCAGAAATGGCGGGCTACCTCTTCGGGTTCCGTGTCGGGGGTTCTGTCGGTGTGAAAAGACAAGGACGATCCGTCCGAGTCCACCAACACGTCTTCGTCGTAGCCGTAAAATGTTTCGATGACCTGCGGGCGCGGAAGCAAACATCTCTCTGAACAAACTGAAGCGACACCTCACGATGAATCGACGAGAGGAACGATAGCGAGAAAAAGGCCATTTCATCTTGCGCAACACCAAGCAGCCGCAAACAAACAGACTCACCTTGCAGGACCTCACGCTTTGTTCCTCCTCAGAGATTCTCGACGTCGGTATCGTAGCAGCAAATCTCTCTCCTGTCGACACAAATAATCCGCCTTTGAGATTCTTTGGATGCAAAGGGAACGAACGGCTCCGGCGCAGAAACAAACGCGACTCACGATGACATTTCTGACATGAGCTCCTGTCTCCAGAGCCTGAAAAACCCGTCACCGGCGATGATTGGAGGGACGCTCGTCTTTTCCAAAAGTGACAACTACAGGGTGTGTCAGGGTTTTCCAGATTATCTTTATCGTATGATTATGTTGCTTTGACTTTGACTGCAACCTGTAATAAATAATATTATTTATCCCTTATTTATCCCTATCGCTTATCCCTTCCTACACAAAGTCGTAAAACATCCCTTGCTATGTTTTGACTAGAGGTCAAGGGCTTTCTCTATTCAATCCACTCTTACACCCACCCTGTTTCTCTTAATAAAAATGCTCGTGCGGGAGCCGAGAGTCAGACTTCATTCGTACAACGGATGGACTCTCCACCTGCAGGTGTCCAAAAGAACTTACTTGTCTCCCGTGTGGTTCTTGCAAAATAAGTTGGAGCGAGCGCAACTCTAACAGGGTGCATTTTGCCACTAGCTGCCTACGGACAATGACGTCGCGCTCGCGGCTCATGGTTGACGGGCTGAGCAGCCGGGCGAGTCCGTCGTTTTCAGCGCACAGCGAGTGGCAAAGGCGCTGACAAAACGGGAGCTTTGAGCTGCTGAAAACGGCAAAACAAGTCTAAAGCGTGTTCAAACGCGTGCGCACAATGCTCCTGCTTGAAAGGTCGGAGTTTAAGGGGCCAAGCTTTGGACGGAAAAGGTTTCCTGGCGACAGCGAGCGAGCGCGGCGCTGCCGTACGTGCACCGAGTCACCTGCCTGAAGACCTTGGACAAGTCGTCGATGATGTGCCGCTGCTCCACAACTTGAAGGAACTCCATTTCACCGTCCTGCTGGCCGCAACCGCGCTCCAGGTCATTGAGCGAACTAGGCCTTCTCTGTGGAACACAAATGCAGTGGACTCTGTTGGCACGCCGCCGTTGTCCGCGTCGACTTACCAAGCTTGCCATCTCCTCGTTCTCCTGGGTGACAAAGCGCACTTTGTTTTCAAGGCGACACAGCACCAGTGAGAGTTCTTCATTCTTCCTGCTCAGGCGTTTGTTTTTGTACAGGAGTGGCAGAAACTGGCTTTCTGTTTCTCTCAGTCGCTTAAGCTGCAAGCATGAAGTGCGGGATGCGAAAGACGCACAACACGCGGGCCAGAACGTATCCATTCCTTTTGCATCGGTTTGAACGGAATCGTGGCTTTGGCTCCCAATAAAAGACATCTACCAGGCAACCGACTCGCCGCGCCGCTCAACTAATAAGCAAGCGCAATGGGTGCCTCGCTGGATGGCGCGCATCAAACGTAGCGCAAACCTTCAAGCGTGCCGTCAATAAATTACCAGTTCATTGCGCTCTTCAGAAAGCAGGGCGTTTCGATCCTCCAGTTTCCTGATGACTGCGCTGAGCTCAGCGATTTTCAGATGAAACCTTCGCGTGTCCCGATCCTCCTGAGACTGAAAACGCCCCGCAACACACACACACAACCACTCGTTCAAAGTTCAAAACTGTTTTTGTGCTACCTTCCTCCAGCAACGAACTAAGTCATGCGTACTGCAAGTGTGTGATGAGGTGGCTTACGCTATGAAGAGGATTGCTAGTAGCGCCGTTGACCCCACTTCCAGGGTAGTTTAGGCCCGCCCTTTGGGAATCCCTCAGGGCAGCGATCTGCTGCTCGGCAGCCTGAGTCTGCAGCTGAAGGCGGTGGACGTGGCCGGCCCCAGGGATTTATCCAAAACACTAACCGCTCTGTCTTTCAGCTTGATCTCATCCATCTGGATGTACAAACGGGGAGCGCTCAGGCAGGCGGGCAAACTCATTTGCCAGAATTGTGACAAAAACAAAGAGAGCAACCGGCCAATTTTTATCTTGAATCGACTAGAACACCATTGCTGTGACAAAAGCGAAGCGAGCAACCGGACGTTTTCTTCTTGTGAAATAGAATAGAATAGAATGCCTTAGGTGTCATTGCACTGCAGGTATACAACGAAATTGGGAACATAGCCACGCACCGCGCATCTGATCAGTCCTACCAGTCGGCGGATCTCCCTCTCGCAGTCTCTCTTGGTTCGGCTCAGCTCCTCCCGATGCTGGTGATGAGCCGATCGGAGCTCGGCCGCTCGGGACTGCCAGGCCTGCTGGGCCGCTGCCAGGGCTTCTTCCGCGCTCCTGGTGGAGGCGACACCGCTCGGTCTCCCGACACCGCCGCGTCTCCTCCACTTTCGCCAGCAAAGCGCCCCCGCTCCTCACCTGAGCAGACATTGCGCCACATCGGGCCGTTGAGACCGCAACGGAGCGCCGCGACGCTTACTGAGGACAAGCTACACAATACGGTAGCGGCCGCATCGGAGCCCGACGTGGCGTGCGGATAGTCAGACACGGATTGAGCGGATCACCTTGTCCATGGAGCCGTCCCTCAGGCTGAGGACCAAGGCATTCAGTCGCTGGATCTCTCCATCTTTGATTTTGATCACTCTCATCAGCTCCATTTCATGCTGCCGCAGTAATGTCTCCCTGGTAACGGCTAACTCTTTCTGCTTCTCCTCATGGAGTTTGCTTTTGAGTTCCGTCATGGCGGCGGTGGCACGGTGGTGCTCCGCCCGCAGGTCCTGACTTCTCTCTCTCTCCAGACAGCTGACCTGACATGACTTAGACAAACTTTATTGTCATCTTGTCTGCACATGGTGCATACAAAACGAAATTTCGTTGCACACGGCTTACAACAAAGTAGTGATATTGCAGTTGAATAGAAGTAACATATCCTATGAAAATATATATATACATATACTGTATATATATATATATTACAAATAAGTATAAAGTGCAGCAGTGCTAATTATGCAATAGTGCAAGTAGGCAAAACAGTATTCAAGAGTGTGCAGAGGAATGCTAAACCATGTATTAAACTTCTATTTAAAGGGTTTACACAAGTTCAGTAAAGTTGGTAGTGCGAGATAGTGCAAGATAGAGGTCCGTAGTGTCATAAAGTACAGTTCTGTGAATGTGTGATGCAGAGTTCAGTTTAGAGCTCAACAGTTCTAATGTTCAACAGTCTGATGACAGCAGGGAAAAAGCTGTTGCAGAACCTGGTGGACCTGCAGCGGATTGTGCGAAACCTCTTCCCAGAGGGCAGCAGGGAGAACAGTCCATGGTGGGGGTGTGATGGGTCATTGATGATGTTACGGGCACGGGACATGCAGCGCTGAGATGAAATGTCCTGAATGGAGGGAAGAGGAGCCCCTATGATCCTCTCTGCTGTCCTCACCACTCTCCTCACGTTCTTCCAATCGGAGGCGGTGCAGCCTCCACACCACACAGAGAGTCAGCTTGTCAGAATGCTCTCTATGGTGCTCCTGTAGAACGTCCTCATGATGGGTGGGGGCAGGTGGGCTCATCCTCCGCAGGAAGTACAAGCGCTTCTGTGCCCTCTTGATCAGTGCCGTAGTGTTCATAGTCCAGGTGAGGTCTTCTGTGATGTGGACCCCCAGGAATTTGGTGCTGCTGACCACCTCCACAGCTGAGCTGTTGATGATCAGTGGAGCGTGGTGAGGCTGGTTTTTCCTGAAGTCGACGATGATCTCCTTCATCTTCTCCACATTCAGGATCAGGCTGTTGTCTCTGCACCAGCCCACCAGCTGCTCCACCTCCTCTCTGTAGTCCAGGTCGTTGTTGTCTCTGATGAGCCCCACCGCCGTTGTGTCGTCTGCGAACTTCACGATGTGATTGGTGGTGAACCTGGGGACGCAGTCGTGTGTCATCAGGGTGAACAGCAGGGGGCTCAGGACGCAGCCCTGAGGGGAGCCTGTGCTGAGGGTGATGACATCAGAGGTGTTCTGTCCGACCCGGACTGACTGAGGTCTGTTGGTGAGGAAGTCTAGCAGCCAGTTGCGAAGGGGGGTGTTGAAGCCCAGGTGTTCCAATTTTCCTACTAGATGCTGTGGGATGATGGTGTTAAACGCTGAGCTGAAGTCCAGGAACAGCATCCGAACATGGGTGTTCTTCTCCTCCAGGTGAGCCAGGCTCAGGTGAAGAACGGAGGAGATGGCGTCCTGAGTGGAGCGGTTTTGCCGGTCGGCAAACTGGAACGGGTCAAATAATGGGGGGAGTCTGGAAACGATGTGATCTTTAAGCAGCCTTTCGAAGCACTTCATCATGACCGGAGTCAGTGCAACAGGCCGGTAATCATTAAATGAGGTGATTTGAGGTTTCTTCGGCACCGGAATGATGGAGGCAGTCTTAAAGCACGCTTGCACTGTGGCTTGGCCCAGCGAGGTGTTAAAAATGTCTGTGATGACCCCAGCCAGCTGACTTGCACATTCCCTGAACACACGCCCAGGAATGTTGTCGGGGCCAGGGGCCTTACGGGGGTTGACTCTCCTCAGGGTCTTCAACACATCGGCGGAGTCAAGGCAGAGTACCTCCTCTTCCTGATGGGGGACAGTTTTAACTGCTGGAGTGCCGTTTAGTGCCTCGAACCTCCCAAAGAAGTTATTTAGACCATTTAGAAAGTCAGCATCAACTTCACCCACCGGGGGGGGAGGGTGAGTTGTAGTCTGTAATCGCCCGTATGCCTTGCCACATACTCCTGGTGTTGTTGGCGTCGTGGAAACGATCCTGAATTTTTCGACTGTGGTCTCGCTTCGCTACCCTGATGGCACGGTTCAAGTTGGCTCTCGCTGTCCTCAGTGTCTCCTTGTCGCCAGACTTGAAGGCAGAGTTCCGTGCTCGTAGCGTTTGACGTACCTCCTCAGTCATCCAGGGTCGTTGGTTGCCCCGGGTGATGATATTCTTAGTGGTGCTGACGTCCTCGGTGCATTTGTTGACGTAGGCTGACACAGTCATGGCACACGCATGTCAAATCTACATCGGGGAAACTGGGAGGGAGGGAGGGAGGGAGGGAGGGAGGGCGGGAGGGAGGCAAGCAGGGAGGCAGGCAGGCAGGGAGGCAGGCAGGGAAGCAGGCAGGGAGGAAGGCAGTGTCTGTCTGTTGAGGTTTTCACCTTGTTCTTCTCCTGCTGAAGTTCTAACTGGACGTCCATCAGTTTGGCTCTCAGCTCGTCATTGGCGGCCTGAAAGGCGTCCGTTCGCTCCGCCTTGACCCGCCCTGCCGGAGCTCGTTTGGACATCTCTTACTCGAGTCTCGCCCGGTCGTCAGTCAGAGATCACAACATTTGTACCTGGAGAGCACAAACGCAGCGCTGTTTTCCACTGGCTTCGGACTCAACTTCAATCGGTACCGTAACGTACAACATCATAAACATAGATCTAGCTTGACTTATTCATTGAATAAATGCATTTGGTTCTTCAAAACTGCATCACGCAACATAGCGTGACCGAGACGGCCGTTATCCACCTGCGTGAAGTTATTTGGTGAAATGAATGAGATGTTTAAGACACCATCGTTCTGTCTCTATGTAGATGAAGGGAAATAATCGATTGCTGAAGGTCCAAAGGTGTTGTGATAAACAAATAAACAGATTAGTGACATATTTGTGATAAACATATTAGGCAGGATAATCACATATGTTAACTTGACTGCCCACACTGTATTTATTTATGGTTATTTGTTAAATCGAGTACTGTTAGACATGAAACAGGAAGTGTTTAACATAAATGGACGACGAAAGGGGTACTCACCATTGTAGCTCCTGCTGGTCAATGATACGAGCCTCTTCTTGCAGTGGAAAACATACAGCCAACAAACACCGTGGAACCTAAAGGAAGGAAATTAAACATTAACATTTAGCCTCAACCAACATTCACAGATACAACGCAACGCAAACTACACAAACGTAAATCTTTTTAAACACAATGAGTTGTACTTACCGTGTACGCTCTAGACGGTCCACTTGCAAGCAGAAAATAAAGATATTTCTGTTGATAATCGTCGTGTTTGTATCCGTTGTCTCGCTCAAGGCCATTGCGCCCACAGATTTGAATTTTGGCGAGAGTTCAGCCTATTGACGTCATTTCCGCGGTGTAATACCCGCATATCTGAAACGGCAAAGTTAAGAGTAGAGTTAAATAAAGTTTTTAATCAACGCAATAATTTACAAACGTTGACCAGTCGAAATAATCGTCGAAATTTGGCGTCTGTGGCTGGAAGCAGACGCCGAGTTCGACGTTCCTCCCAAATGCCACACTGCCTCGCTTTTCAGGCCAACAAAAAAACATATTTTTCAAAACAATGAGTTGTAATTACCTTGTACGCTCTAGACGGTCAAGTTGCAAGCTGAAAACAAAAATTTTTGTCTTGTTAGTCGTCGTGTTACTAACCGCTGTGTCTTGTTTGCCAGCATTGCCGCTTTCCTACTTCCTGTTGCAAGCCACGCCCACGGATTATAATTTTGCCATGAGTTCCGCCTACTGACGTCATGTCCGCGTCGCATGACTGCGACGTAATATTATCTAAAACTGTTTGTGCGGCATGGTGTTGTTCTGTGCGGTATTGTGTTATTCTGTGCGGCGTCGTGTTGTTCTGTGCGGCGTCGTGTTGTTCAGTGCGGCATGTTGTTGTTCAGTGCGGCATGTTGTTGTTCAGTGCGGCATGTTGTTGTTCAGTGCGGCATGGTGTTGTTCAGTGCGGCATGGTGTTGTTAAGTGCGGCATGGTGTTGTTCAGTGCGGCATGGTGTTGTTCAGTGCGGCATGGTGTTGTTCAGTGCGGGATGGTGTTGTTCAGTGCGGCATGGTGTTGTTCAGTGCGGCATGGTGTTGTTCAGTGCGGCATGGTGTTGTTCAGTGCGGCATAATATTGTTCAGTGCGGCGTAATGTTGTTCAGTGGGGCATGGTGTTGTTCAGTGCGGCATGGTGTTGTTCAGTGCGACATGATGTTGTTCAGTGCGGCATAATGTTGTTCAGTGCGGCATAATGTTGTTCAGTGCGGCATAATGTTGTTCAGTGCGGGATGGTGTTGTTCAGTGCGGCATGGTGTTGTTCAGTGCGGCATGGTGTTTTTCAGTGCGGCATGGTGTTGTTCAGTGCGGCATGGTGTTGTTCAGTGCGGCATGGTGTTGTTCAGTGCGGCATGGTGTTGTTCAGTGCGGCATGGTGTTGTTCAGTGCGGCATGGTGTTGTTCAGTGCGGCATGGTGTTGTTCAGTGCGGCATGGTGTTGTTCAGTGCGGCATGGTGTTGTTCAGTGCGGCATGGTGTTGTTCAGTGCGGCATGGTGTTGTTCAGTGCGGCATGGTGTTGTTCAGTGCGGCATGGTGTTGTTCAGTGCGGCATGGTGTTGTTCAGTGCGGCATGGTGTTGTTCAGTGCGGCATGGTGTTGTTCAGTGCGGCATGGTGTTCAGTGCGGCATAATGTTGTTCAGTGCGGCATAATGTTGTTCAGTGCGGCATGGTGTTGTTCAGTGCGGCATAATGTTGTTCAGTGCGGCATAATGTTGTTCAGTGCGGTATATTGTTGTTCAGTGGGGCATAATGTTGTTCAGTGCGGCATGGTGTTGTTCAGTGCGGGATGGTGTTGTTCAGTGCGGCATGGTGTTGTTCAGTGCGGCATGGTGTTGTTCAGTGCGGCATGGTGTTGTTCAGTGCGGCATGGTGTTGTTCAGTGCGGCATGGTGTTGTTCAGTGCGGCATGGTGTTGTTCAGTGCGGCATGGTGTTGTTCAGTGCGGCATGGTGTAGTTCAGTGCGGCATGGTGTTGTTCAGTGCGGCATGGTGTAGTTCAGTGCGGCATGGTGTAGTTCAGTGCGGGATGGTGTTGTTCAGTGCGGCATGGTGTTGTTCAGTGCGGCATGGTGTTGTTCAGTGCGGCATGATGTTGTTCAGTGCGGCATAATGTTGTTCAGTGCGGCATAATGTTGTTCAGTGCGGCATAATGTTGTTCAGTGCGGCATGGTGTTGTTTAGTGCGGGATGGTGTTGTTCAGTGCGGCATGGTGTTGTTCAGTGCGGCATGGTGTTGTTCAGTGCGGCATGGTGTTGTTCAGTGCGGCATGGTGTTGTTCAGTGCGGCATGGTGTTGTTCAGTGCGGCATGGTGTTGTTCAGTGCGGCATGGTGTTGTTCAGTGCGGCGTCGTGTTATTCAGTGCGGCGTCGTGTTGTTCAGTGCGGCGTCGTGTTGTTCAGTGCGGCATGGTGTTGTTCAGTGCGGCATGGTGTTGTTAAGTGCGGCATGGTGTTGTTCAGTGCGGCGTAATGTTGTTCAGTGGGGCGTAATGTTGTTCAGTGGGGCATGGTGTTGTTCAGTGCGGCATGGTGTTGTTCAGTGCGGCATGGTGTTGTTCAGTGCGGCATGGTGTTGTTCAGTGCGGCATGGTGTTGTTCAGTGCGGCATGGTGCTGTTCAGTGCGGCATGGTGTTGTTCAGTGCGGCATGGTGTTGTTCAGTGCGGCATGGTGTTGTTCAGTGCGGCATGGTGTTGTTCAGTGCGGCATGGTGTTGTTCAGTGCGGCATGGTGTTGTTCAGTGCGGCATGGTGTTGTTCAGTGCGGCATGGTGTTGTTCAGTGCGGCATAATGTTGTTCAGTGCGGCATAATGTTGTTCAGTGCGGCATAATGTTGTTCAGTGCGGCATAATGTTGTTCAGTGCGGGATGGTGTTGTTCAGTGCGGCATGGTGTTGTTAAGTGCGGCATGGTGTTGTTCAGTGCGGCATGGTGTTGTTCAGTGCGGCATGGTGTTGTTCAGTGCGGCATGGTGTTGTTCAGTGCGGCATGGTGTTGTTCAGTGCGGCATGGTGTTGTTCAGTGCGGCATGGTGTTGTTCAGTGCGGGATGGTGTTGTTCAGTGCGGGATGGTGTTGTTCAGTGCGGCATGGTGTTCAGTGCGGCATAATGTTGTTCAGTGCGGCATAATGTTGTTCAGTGCGGCATGGTGTTGTTCAGTGCGGCATAATGTTGTTCAGTGCGGCATAATGTTGTTCAGTGCGGTATAATGTTGTTCAGTGCTGCATGGTGTTGTTCAGTGCTGCATGGTGTTGTTCAGTGCGGCATGGTATTGTTCAGTGCGGCATGGTGTTGTTCAGTGCGGCATGGTGTTGTTCAGTGCGGCATGGTGTTGTTCAGTGCGGCATGGTGTTGTTCAGTGCGGCATGGTGTTGTTCAGTGCGGCATGGTGTTGTTCAGTGCGGCATGGTGTTGTTCAGTGCGGCATGGTGTTGTTCAGTGCGGCATGGTGTTGTTCAGTGCGGCATGGTGTTGTTCAGTGCGGCATGGTGTTGTTCAGTGCGGCATGGTGTAGTTCAGTGCGGCATGGTGTTGTTCAGTGCGGGATGGTGTTGTTCAGTGCGGCATGGTGTTGTTCAGTGCGGCATGGTGTTGTTCAGTGCAACATGATGTTGTTCAGTGCGGCATGATGTTGTTCAGTGCGGCATAATGTTGTTCAGTGCGGCATGGTGTTGTTTAGTGTGGGATGGTGTTGTTCAGTGCGGCATGGTGTTGTTCAGTGCGGCATGGTGTTGTTCAGTGCGGCATGGTGTTGTTCAGTGCAGCATGGTGTTGTTCAGTGCGGCATGGTGTAGTTCAGTGCGGCATGGTGTAGTTCAGTGCGGGATGGTGTTGTTCAGTGCGGCATGGTGTTGTTCAGTGCGGCATGGTGTTGTTCAGTGCGGCATGATGTTGTTCAGTGCGGCATAATGTTGTTCAGTGCGGCATAATGTTGTTCAGTGCGGCATGGTGTTGTTCAGTGCGGCATGGTGTTGTTCAGTGCGGCATGGTGTTGTTCAGTGCGGCATGGTGTTGTTCAGTGCGGCATGGTGTTGTTCAGTGCGGCATGGTGTTGTTCAGTGCGGCATGGTGTTGTTCAGTGCGGGATGGTGTTGTTCAGTGCGGGATGGTCTTGTTCAGTGCGGGATGGTGTTGTTCAGTGCGGGATGGTGTTGTTCAGTGCGGCATGGTGTTCAGTGCGGCATAATGTTGTTCAGTGCGGCATGGTGTTGTTCAGTGCGGCATGGTGTTGTTCAGTGCGGCATAATGTTGTTCAGTGCGGCATAATGTTGTTCAGTGCGGCACCTAGCACCTAGAAGGTAAATAAATAGGAAGGAAGGACTCACCGGTGACGTCGTCGCCCACGTCCAAGCGTTGTACTTTGTATTTTCATCCTTCTGACAGTGGAAAACATATAGCCAACAAACACCGTGGAACCTAAACGAATGAAAGAAAACTATCATTTGGCCACAACCAACATTCACAGATACAACACAATGTGACGTGCGGTGTTGAGGTTAAAGGTTGAGTGAAGGGCCCTCGTTTTAAACTACTTTTTTGAAAAGGAGTGGGAACAAGTAAGACGTATTTAATTTATTTATTGGGAAGTAGTAAGACTTATTAAATTTATTTAATCTACTTTTCTTCCCAGGCAAAATTTGACGTGCTGCAATTCCAAATTTCCAAAGTGAATGAAGGAATGAAATCCTTTAAATTATGATTTTGTATAAATACTAGGCATAAACACAAAATCCACGGCACAAAATGGGCAGACTTTACTTGTTTGAAAAGGACTGGTTACAAGACAGACTTTTTTAATTTATTTAATGGGAAGAAGACTTATTTAGTTTAATTGATCTATTTTTGTTCCCTGGCAAAATTCGATTTGCTGCAATTCCAAATTTCCAAAGTGAATGAAGGAATGAAGTCGTTTAAATTATGATTTTGTATAAATACTAGGCATAGACAAAATCTACGGCACAAAACGGGCAGACTTTACTTGTTTGAAGAGGACTGGTTGCAAGACAGACTTTTCTGATTTATTTAATGGGAAGAAGACTTATTTAGTTTATTTAATCTCTTTTTGTTGCCTGGCAAAATTGGATTTGCTGAAATTGTATTTTGCCAAATCTTGACTTGAGACCTGATAGGAAGTATTAAACGCTCAGTTAAATCGATACAAGTTGGTAATAAGAGCGAGTAATGTTGGTTGAAGCGATGAATGAAGGTTAAAAGCAATTTAAATTATGACTTTGTATAAATACTAGATATTAACAGACCATCTACTGCGCAAAATGGGCAGAGTTTACTTGTTTGAGAAGGAGTGGCTTATTTAAGTCTAAGATTTATTTAATCTGTTTGTTCCCAGGCAAAATTGGATGTGATGCAATTCCAAATTTCACCACATGATGGTGCCAAATTTTGACTTCATAGGACATATTCAACACTTAACTATTATGTTCAAGGTAATCAGATTTGTTTATTATTCTAATGGCCTTTTCAAAACTATTCTGGATTACTACTTTGGATCTATTCTACATTACTTGGCAACAACATACTCTGTAACAGATTAGGCAGTATAATCACATATGTTAACTTGAGAGTGCCCACACTCAATCTACTTATCGTGATGTGTTAAATCAATTACTGTTAGACATTATTATTCTGATAATCTACCAAATCTTTGAATTGAAGAATTTGTGATTTAATTAATAGCTTGTTGTTATGTTCAGGGTAATCAGACTTGTATATAATTCTAATGGCCTTCTTTTGAAAACTATTCTGAATTACAACTTTGGATCTTATATTACTTTGCAACAATATACTCGGTGACAGATTAGGCAGTATAATCACATATGTTAACTTCAGTGCCCACACTGTATTTATTTATGGTTATTTGTTAAATCAAGTACTGTTAGACATGAAATAGGAAGTGTTTAACATAAATGTTATGGCTACTCACCGTTGTAGCTCGCTCCTGGTCAATGATACGAGCCTCTTCTTGCAGTGGAAAACTTGCAGCCAACAAACACCGTGGAACCTAAAGGAATGAAATTAAACATTAACATTTCGCCTGGACCAATATTCACACGTACAACGCAACGCGGCTACACTTCTGCTAGCGCCTCAGCTACACGTTGCTATTACAAACGTAAATCTCTTTAAACACAATGAGTGTTACTTACCGTGTACGCTGTAGACGGTCCAGTTGCAAGCAGAAAATAAAGATATTTCTGTTGATATTCGTCGTTGCTCAGTGGCTCACGGCCATCGCGCCAACAGATTTGAATTTTGGTGGAAGTTCAGCCAATTACGTCATATCCGCGGCACATGACTGCGACGTAATACCCGCTTATCTGAAACGGCAGTTAAAAGTAGAGTTACATCAAGTTTTCTTTTTTAATCAACGCAATCATTTACAACCGTTGACCAGAAAGAATCGTCGAAATTCGACGTTCCCCCCAAACGCCACACTCACTCGCTTTTCAGGGCAACAAAAGTACTTCTTTTTAAAAACGATGAGTTGTACTTACCGTGTACGCTCTGGACGGTCCAGTTGCAAGCAGAAAATAAAAATATTTCTCTCGTTAGTCGTATGTTACCATCCGCTGTGTCTTTGTCAACATCGCCATTTTCCTACTTCCTGTTGCGAGCCACGCCCACGGATTTAAATTCTGGCGGAAGAGCCCGCCCATTGGCGTCGTTTTCGCGTATAGCAAATCCGATTGGTTGGGAAGGGGGCGCGGTTATGCAGCCGAGGGGTCCTGTGATCGGTGGGATGTAAAGTAGGCGTCGACGTCACGTCCGCGTCACGTGACCACGACGTGGCAGACGTCATATAGCAACCGCTGTTTTGTTTAGTAGACTTACAGTTGTTATGCATTGACATAATGGCGCACACTCCAAATAGATTTAAATAAATTAAATAATTCTTCTGCCCACTCCCTTTTAAACAAGTTAACTCTCCCCGCGGATTTGAATTCCGGCGGAAGTTCTTACAGTTGTTATGCGTTGACATAATGGCGCACTGGTTAGCATGTCCACCTCTTAAGCATGATGTTGCGGGTTCGACGCCTGATCAATGTTAGCATGGAGTGAGCTGAAGTGCATGGCGCTGAAGATTTGAATCTTTGCCATCACGTTCAACAAAAAATAGAAACTTTCCCACTCTGATAAAAACGTCCTGTGTTCATCTACATATTTTCGTTTTGCTGTGCATCTTTTCCCTGCCATTTCGAGAGCCCAATTGACACTAATAGTTTACTGGAATGTGTTTGCCCATCCTACTTTGTGGAATTTCACCACATGCGCTTTTGACGAAAATACTAAATTGAACTCAAGTGAAGCCAACACGCACAACCCCCCCCCCCCCCCACACACACACACACACACACACACACCTACACACACACACACAAATGTTGATATGAACATAAAAGAGCCGCATGCGGTTCGGGAGTTGCGGCTTGGCCAAACCTGTACTATACAACTTTATTTGTGTAAAATTTTCACAACAGCTGTCACACAAACAAAGCGGGAAAAACCGAAGACGTGCGTGTTCCGCCCACGCTGGATTTATTTGCACCTTTGAAAAGACACCGTATTGCCGCAGATGTGGCAAAGAGTACTTTTGGGCATCTGAGACGGAAGGATGTCCAAAGCATCACGTCACCTGCTCTGGTAGGAATGGTGGTGGGACGTTGAGGTCAACCGCTTTGGGGTTGGCTGAATCTTTGGTCGCAGGATGCCACACACTTGAAGACAGAAGCAGAAAAGCAGAGCTAAATGCAAAATGTACTCACCGGTGACTCCAATTTTTTCCCCCCCTGAAGAAATGGATGGACGGGTGGCCCCGGCTGGCCGGTGGGACTCTTGTTATTCTGACCCTTTTTAGTGCGCGTTTGGGGCAACAACCGTTTTTTGTGGCGCTCTCTTCTGGTTCAAGAGTGCCCTGCATGTGAATTTGCCTTTCCTGCCTTCTGATTGGATGAGCGCCGGTGTGACGCGGTGCCTCTGTCACCGTGGCGGGGGGTATACGTCGGCATCGGAGCGTCTGCCAACGTCTGAGACCGGCTGGCAGTGTATCGGAGGTGTCGAGTGCGGTGCCGCTGGAGCTCACTCACCAGCTGGTGTTAGGGCCACAGAATGAAGGCCAAGGAGAAGACTAGAAAGAGAAACAGAAACTTCTCCTCCAATTGTTTGATTTGTCTCTTGTGAGCTTCGATGAATTCTTTCAGCTCTTTGTTCCTCTAGGACGGACAAATGGAAAGTAGCCTTCAAAAGCCAGTAAGCGTGCAAGTAAGTGCCGGGCTGGCTTTGGGCCCTTACCTGTTGCGCGCTGTGCAGCAGATCCATTCTCTCTTGGAGGATGCAAGCGTCGCGCTCCCTCAACTCCCACATCAGGGCTCGCTTCCATTGGTCCACGGCGCTCCTAAGCTCTTGTCTCTGATCCGCCGTCAGCACGTCATTCACGCCAGCGTGGCTGGCTTTTTCGCCGTCCGTGGCGGGGCAGTCCCGCTGCGGTAGCGCCTCGTACAACATGGCCTCCAGCTCCATGATCCTCTGGGCCGCAATCCTCGTCCATCAGTAGTCCGGCGGGAGATTTGAGGGCGGCTTACCTTATGAGCCTGGTCCATGGAACGCTTCCTGAAGTCCAACTCTTCATCCAGGTAGCCCTTCTGGTTGCAGAACATATCCTAGCACAGCTCAAGGTCAGAATTGTTGGGGCACATTGCCCCGAGTTCCCCTTGGCTGATGTCGCGTGTCTGTCTACCTTCTCACTTTCAATGTCCAACATCTTCTGTTGAAGTGCTGACTTGGTCACTTTGATGTATTCTAACCACTGAGGAAAGGCTGCTGTCACATAAGCAGAATGCGAGAGCGTGCGTGGACGTGCGCGTTACCTTCTCGGCTAGGGTGGGAAGGGTCCTGGCGTGAATCACGACCACCTGCTCCTCGTTGGTGAGATTCTGCAAGAGCCCAAAGGCACAGCGTCAACAAGGTTCTTTCAGCGCAAAGCCTTCCAAAAGTCACATTTGAGCCGCCGAGTCTCGTGGAGTGCGAACATAAGGAGTTCGACATACACTTACGGCGTTATCGCCCAGGATGTCCAGCTTCTTCATCAGATCACTGATGACGATGTCCTGGGGAAAGGCGCAAGGAGCAATGTAAGGTGTTCTGGGACCTCAGGTTAAGGTTAGGGTTGCGAGGGACGCCTTACGTACGCTCACGCCGTCGGCCTCGCAGTAGATCTGCAAAGGGCTGAGGCCGTCTGGGAAACGGACTTGCAGAAACTTCAAGACGGAGGAGCGCCACTCCCTCTCCTGAAAGGCAGAGGCATGCATCCGTCCGTCCGTCCGTCCGTCCGTCCGTCCGTCCGTCACATCTCTGGCCTCAACACGCTTGTGCGAGTCTTCCCACCTCCAGCTCCAGGATGCGGAACTCAAGCAGTTCGTTTTGGTCTCGGATATCCTGGATGTGCTCTTTCAGACGCGCTTCTTCCGCCTCCATCCGCCTGACCTGAAAAGACAGTCAGACCTCATCTGCGGGGCTTCCGGACGGGTGTGACGCCAAGCGACTCCGCCCAGCGCCTTTCTTTCCGTCACCTTTTCGGCCAACTGCTGATTGCTCTGACGCAGCAGCTGCTTCTCCTCCACCCACTTGACATTCTAGAAGAGACAAACGCGTGGACAGCTTTGGAATGTTGTGTCATTTTCATCCACAAATTCTTTGGTTGACTGGAAAATGACATTTGCTTTTCTCCACATTTTCCCAGCCACGTTCAAGGGGGGGGGGGGGTTGGTCCAGTAATGCCAGACGAATGAGTGACTGAAGAATGTAGCTATTTTGTCTGAGAAAAAGGTGTGCTCATTGATAAGCTTACCTGTCCTTGTTGCTTCAGCGCTGACTCCAGATCTGCTACTCTGCTTTGATAGTGACCCATTTCTACTGTCATGTAACATGGGGGGAAGAGATGGTGCAAATGGTAAAATATGGATTGTTCACAGGAATAAATTGGCAGAGCTGAAATTCCAAATTTGTCCAAAAGATGGCGCCAGACCAAAACATGAGACCAAAAAAGGGGCCAAAATAAGCTAAGCAAGTTAAAATAGAAATAAAACAGGAACACGGTGTCGGATTGTGAGTCACGCATGGACGCACAAATGTGATTTTTACTTTTTGATTTCTTTGCTTGGCTAAAAATGTATTCTGTAACAGCTTAAAGCAATATTGTTAGTCAATTCGATCAAGGGACCCGTCACTATGAGAATAGTGGCGTGACATAAATTGTTTGGAGAAGCACAAATGTGATTTTTACTTCTTGATTTCTTTGCTTGGCTAAAAATTGATTCCCTCTTTCATGAACTGTGTTTTGCAATCGAATTGTTCTGGGATTGAATGATTTTATTAACACGGGTATCAGTGGGTGAAATTGTTCGGTTTCTGGAGTGATTAAGATTTGTAATTCTATTTCATGTTTCTTCAATAAATGTGTTGTGTATATTCATCTACTTTGTTGTGCGCTGATTTGTACTGAATGTACAATCGATGGTTCGGGGTTGATTTGACAATTTGATTAATGTGCGGGGGGTTATTATGGTATAACATAGGACCGTAATAAATAAAAGTAACATCAGACAATTTTAGAGAATTGAATAACTTTCGTAGTTATTTGAGACACGAGTGAATTTCAATCCGTTTGAAAGTTTGCTTCGTCTGAATAAATTAACGGAAGTGTTTGAATCGGATTATCGGTTTGGTGTAGAACTGAAAGTAATTTAATTATTTGAAGGGCGCAGGCCCGTTTCCCCTTTTGACGGGCCGCGTAAAAAGTAACTCCGAACATGTTAGAGAATTAAATAACTTTCGTAGATATTTAAGGGAAGAGTGATTATTGAAAGAGGTGCGTTTGACACTACCATCAGCTTTTCTCTGGTCTGAAAGGAGGAGGAGGGAGGCTCCTCCTCCTCCTTTCAGACCAGAGAACACCCGAGGCTGGGTGAGAACGGGGAGGCTGCGACCCGGCCGGGGGTTGCGGGAAGGGGCGCCACCTTGATCTCCTTCTCGGCGTCGTAGTCCCCTCCGCTGGTCTGGGCTAGCAGAGCGTAGGCTCGTTGCAGCGCTTGATATTCTTGCGTCAGCTGGCGGTAGCGAAGCTCCGCCTCCTCATGCACACACCAATGCAACACAGCACTAGTACCAGAATCAGTCAGACCGGCGACAAAGCACCCGCGACGCAAAGACGAGTCCGATTCCAGGCTGAAGAGGAATGTTTGGCGCCAATACGCTGGCAGAAATGGCGGGCTACCTCTTCGGGTTCCGTGTCGGGGGTTCTGTCGGTGTGAAAAGACAAGGACGATCCGTCCGAGTCCACCAACACGTCTTCGTCGTAGCCGTAAAATGTTTCGATGACCTGCGGGCGCGGAAGCAAACATCTCTCTGAACAAACTGAAGCGACACCTCACGATGAATCGACGAGAGGAACGATAGCGAGAAAAAGGCCATTTCATCTTGCGCAACACCAAGCAGCCGCAAACAAACAGACTCACCTTGCAGGACCTCACGCTTTGTTCCTCCTCAGAGATTCTCGACGTCGGTATCGTAGCAGCAAATCTCTCTCCTGTCGACACAAATAATCCGCCTTTGAGATTCTTTGGATGCAAAGGGAACGAACGGCTCCGGCGCAGAAACAAACGCGACTCACGATGACATTTCTGACATGAGCTCCTGTCTCCAGAGCCTGAAAAACCCGTCACCGGCGATGATTGGAGGGACGCTCGTCTTTTCCAAAAGTGACAACTACAGGGTGTGTCAGGGTTTTCCAGATTATCTTTATCGTATGATTATGTTGCTTTGACTTTGACTGCAACCTGTAATAAATAATATTATTTATCCCTTATTTATCCCTATCGCTTATCCCTTCCTACACAAAGTCGTAAAACATCCCTTGCTATGTTTTGACTAGAGGTCAAGGGCTTTCTCTATTCAATCCACTCTTACACCCACCCTGTTTCTCTTAATAAAAATGCTCGTGCGGGAGCCGAGAGTCAGACTTCATTCGTACAACGGATGGACTCTCCACCTGCAGGTGTCCAAAAGAACTTACTTGTCTCCCGTGTGGTTCTTGCAAAATAAGTTGGAGCGAGCGCAACTCTAACAGGGTGCATTTTGCCACTAGCTGCCTACGGACAATGACGTCGCGCTCGCGGCTCATGGTTGACGGGCTGAGCAGCCGGGCGAGTCCGTCGTTTTCAGCGCACAGCGAGTGGCAAAGGCGCTGACAAAACGGGAGCTTTGAGCTGCTGAAAACGGCAAAACAAGTCTAAAGCGTGTTCAAACGCGTGCGCACAATGCTCCTGCTTGAAAGGTCGGAGTTTAAGGGGCCAAGCTTTGGACGGAAAAGGTTTCCTGGCGACAGCGAGCGAGCGCGGCGCTGCCGTACGTGCACCGAGTCACCTGCCTGAAGACCTTGGACAAGTCGTCGATGATGTGCCGCTGCTCCACAACTTGAAGGAACTCCATTTCACCGTCCTGCTGGCCGCAACCGCGCTCCAGGTCATTGAGCGAACTAGGCCTTCTCTGTGGAACACAAATGCAGTGGACTCTGTTGGCACGCCGCCGTTGTCCGCGTCGACTTACCAAGCTTGCCATCTCCTCGTTCTCCTGGGTGACAAAGCGCACTTTGTTTTCAAGGCGACACAGCACCAGTGAGAGTTCTTCATTCTTCCTGCTCAGGCGTTTGTTTTTGTACAGGAGTGGCAGAAACTGGCTTTCTGTTTCTCTCAGTCGCTTAAGCTGCAAGCATGAAGTGCGGGATGCGAAAGACGCACAACACGCGGGCCAGAACGTATCCATTCCTTTTGCATCGGTTTGAACGGAATCGTGGCTTTGGCTCCCAATAAAAGACATCTACCAGGCAACCGACTCGCCGCGCCGCTCAACTAATAAGCAAGCGCAATGGGTGCCTCGCTGGATGGCGCGCATCAAACGTAGCGCAAACCTTCAAGCGTGCCGTCAATAAATTACCAGTTCATTGCGCTCTTCAGAAAGCAGGGCGTTTCGATCCTCCAGTTTCCTGATGACTGCGCTGAGCTCAGCGATTTTCAGATGAAACCTTCGCGTGTCCCGATCCTCCTGAGACTGAAAACGCCCCGCAACACACACACACAACCACTCGTTCAAAGTTCAAAACTGTTTTTGTGCTACCTTCCTCCAGCAACGAACTAAGTCATGCGTACTGCAAGTGTGTGATGAGGTGGCTTACGCTATGAAGAGGATTGCTAGTAGCGCCGTTGACCCCACTTCCAGGGTAGTTTAGGCCCGCCCTTTGGGAATCCCTCAGGGCAGCGATCTGCTGCTCGGCAGCCTGAGTCTGCAGCTGAAGGCGGTGGACGTGGCCGGCCCCAGGGATTTATCCAAAACACTAACCGCTCTGTCTTTCAGCTTGATCTCATCCATCTGGATGTACAAACGGGGAGCGCTCAGGCAGGCGGGCAAACTCATTTGCCAGAATTGTGACAAAAACAAAGAGAGCAACCGGCCAATTTTTATCTTGAATCGACTAGAACACCATTGCTGTGACAAAAGCGAAGCGAGCAACCGGACGTTTTCTTCTTGTGAAATAGAATAGAATAGAATGCCTTAGGTGTCATTGCACTGCAGGTATACAACGAAATTGGGAACATAGCCACGCACCGCGCATCTGATCAGTCCTACCAGTCGGCGGATCTCCCTCTCGCAGTCTCTCTTGGTTCGGCTCAGCTCCTCCCGATGCTGGTGATGAGCCGATCGGAGCTCGGCCGCTCGGGACTGCCAGGCCTGCTGGGCCGCTGCCAGGGCTTCTTCCGCGCTCCTGGTGGAGGCGACACCGCTCGGTCTCCCGACACCGCCGCGTCTCCTCCACTTCCGCCAGCAAAGCGCCCCCGCTCCTCACCTGAGCAGACATTGCGCCACATCGGGCCGTTGAGACCGCAACGGAGCGCCGCGACGCTTACTGAGGACAAGCTACACAATACGGTAGCGGCCGCATCGGAGCCCGACGTGGCGTGCGGATAGTCAGACACGGATTGAGCGGATCACCTTGTCCATGGAGCCGTCCCTCAGGCTGAGGACCAAGGCATTCAGTCGCTGGATCTCTCCATCTTTGATTTTGATCACTCTCATCAGCTCCATTTCATGCTGCCGCAGTAATGTCTCCCTGGTAACGGCTAACTCTTTCTGCTTCTCCTCATGGAGTTTGCTTTTGAGTTCCGTCATGGCGGCGGTGGCACGGTGGTGCTCCGCCCGCAGGTCCTGACTTCTCTCTCTCTCCAGACAGCTGACCTGACATGACTTAGACAAACTTTATTGTCATCTTGTCTGCACATGGTGCATACAAAACGAAATTTCGTTGCACACGGCTTACAACAAAGTAGTGATATTGCAGTTGAATAGAAGTAACATATCCTATGAAAATATATATATACATATACTGTATATATATATATATTACAAATAAGTATAAAGTGCAGCAGTGCTAATTATGCAATAGTGCAAGTAGGCAAAACAGTATTCAAGAGTGTGCAGAGGAATGCTAAACCATGTATTAAACTTCTATTTAAAGGGTTTACACAAGTTCAGTAAAGTTGGTAGTGCGAGATAGTGCAAGATAGAGGTCCGTAGTGTCATAAAGTACAGTTCTGTGAATGTGTGATGCAGAGTTCAGTTTAGAGCTCAACAGTTCTAATGTTCAACAGTCTGATGACAGCAGGGAAAAAGCTGTTGCAGAACCTGGTGGACCTGCAGCGGATTGTGCGAAACCTCTTCCCAGAGGGCAGCAGGGAGAACAGTCCATGGTGGGGGTGTGATGGGTCATTGATGATGTTACGGGCACGGGACATGCAGCGCTGAGATGAAATGTCCTGAATGGAGGGAAGAGGAGCCCCTATGATCCTCTCTGCTGTCCTCACCACTCTCCTCACGTTCTTCCAATCGGAGGCGGTGCAGCCTCCACACCACACAGAGAGTCAGCTTGTCAGAATGCTCTCTATGGTGCTCCTGTAGAACGTCCTCATGATGGGTGGGGGCAGGTGGGCTCTCCTCATCCTCCGCAGGAAGTACAAGCGCTTCTGTGCCCTCTTGATCAGTGCCGTAGTGTTCATAGTCCAGGTGAGGTCTTCTGTGATGTGGACCCCCAGGAATTTGGTGCTGCTGACCACCTCCACAGCTGAGCTGTTGATGATCAGTGGAGCGTGGTGAGGCTGGTTTTTCCTGAAGTCGACGATGATCTCCTTCATCTTCTCCACATTCAGGATCAGGCTGTTGTCTCTGCACCAGCCCACCAGCTGCTCCACCTCCTCTCTGTAGTCCAGGTCGTTGTTGTCTCTGATGAGCCCCACCGCCGTTGTGTCGTCTGCGAACTTCACGATGTGATTGGTGGTGAACCTGGGGACGCAGTCGTGTGTCATCAGGGTGAACAGCAGGGGGCTCAGGACGCAGCCCTGAGGGGAGCCTGTGCTGAGGGTGATGACATCAGAGGTGTTCTGTCCGACCCGGACTGACTGAGGTCTGTTGGTGAGGAAGTCTAGCAGCCAGTTGCGAAGGGGGGTGTTGAAGCCCAGGTGTTCCAATTTTCCTACTAGATGCTGTGGGATGATGGTGTTAAACGCTGAGCTGAAGTCCAGGAACAGCATCCGAACATGGGTGTTCTTCTCCTCCAGGTGAGCCAGGCTCAGGTGAAGAACGGAGGAGATGGCGTCCTGAGTGGAGCGGTTTTGCCGGTCGGCAAACTGGAACGGGTCAAATAATGGGGGGAGTCTGGAAACGATGTGATCTTTAAGCAGCCGTTCGAAGCACTTCATCATGACCGGAGTCAGTGCAACAGGCCGGTAATCATTAAATGAGGTGATTTGAGGTTTCTTCGGCACCGGAATGATGGAGGCAGTCTTAAAGCACGCTGGCACTGTGGCTTGGCCCAGCGAGGTGTTAAAAATGTCTGTGATGACCCCAGCCAGCTGACTTGCACATTCCCTGAACACACGCCCAGGAATGTTGTCGGGGCCAGGGGCCTTACGGGGGTTGACTCTCCTCAGGGTCTTCAACACATCGGCGGAGTCAAGGCAGAGTACCTCCTCTTCCTGATGGGGGACAGTTTTAACTGCTGGAGTGCCGTTTAGTGCCTCGAACCTCCCAAAGAAGTTATTTAGACCATTTAGAAAGTCAGCATCAACTTCACCCACCGGGGGGGGAGGGTGAGTTGTAGTCTGTAATCGCCCGTATGCCTTGCCACATACTCCTGGTGTTGTTGGCGTCGTGGAAACGATCCTGAATTTTTCGACTGTGGTCTCGCTTCGCTACCCTGATGGCACGGTTCAAGTTGGCTCTCGCTGTCCTCAGTGTCTCCTTGTCGCCAGACTTGAAGGCAGAGTTCCGCGCTCGTAGCGTTTGACGTACCTCCTCAGTCATCCAGGGTCGTTGGTTGCCCCGGGTGATGATATTCTTAGTGGTGCTGACGTCCTCGGTGCATTTGTTGACGTAGGCTGACACAGTCATGGCACACGCATGTCAAATCTACATTGGGGAAACTGGGAGGGAGGGAGGGAGGGAGGGAGGGAGGGAGGGAGGGAGGGCGGGAGGGAGGCAAGCAGGGAGGCAGGCAGGCAGGGAGGCAGGCAGGGAGGCAGGCAGGGAAGCAGGCAGGGAGGAAGGCAGTGTCTGTCTGTTGAGGTTTTCACCTTGTTCTTCTCCTGCTGAAGTTCTAACTGGACGTCCATCAGTTTGGCTCTCAGCTCGTCATTGGCGGCCTGAAAGGCGTCCGTTCGCTCCGCCTTGACCCGCCCTGCCGGAGCTCGTTTGGACATCTCTTACTCGAGTCTCGCCCGGTCGTCAGTCAGAGATCACAACATTTGTACCTGGAGAGCACAAACGCAGCGCTGTTTTCCACTGGCTTCGGACTCAACTTCAATCGGTACCGTAACGTACAACATCATAAACATAGATCTAGCTTGACTTATTCATTGAATAAATGCATTTGGTTCTTCAAAACTGCATCACGCAACATAGCGTGACCGAGACGGCCGTTATCCACCTGCGTGAAGTTATTTGGTGAAATGAATGAGATGTTTAAGACACCATCGTTCTGTCTCTATGTAGATGAAGGGAAATAATCGATTGCTGAAGGTCCAAAGGTGTTGTGATAAACAAATAAACATATTAGTGACATATTTGTGATAAACATATTAGGCAGGATAATCACATATGTTAACTTGACTGCCCACACTGTATTTATTTATGGTTATTTGTTAAATCGAGTACTGTTAGACATGAAACAGGAAGTGTTTAACATAAATGGACGACGAAAGGGGTACTCACCATTGTAGCTCCTGCTGGTCAATGATACGAGCCTCTTCTTGCAGTGGAAAACATACAGCCAACAAACACCGTGGAACCTAAAGGAAGGAAATTAAACATTAACATTTAGCCTCAACCAACATTCACAGATACAACGCAACGCAAACTACACAAACATAAATCTTTTAAAACACAATGAGTTGTACTTACCGTGTACGCTCTAGACGGTCCACTTGCAAGCAGAAAATAAAGATATTTCTGTTGATAATCGTCGTGTTTGTATCCGTTGTCTCGCTCAAGGCCATTGCGCCCACAGATTTGAATTTTGGCCAGAGTTCAGCCTATTGACGTCATTTCCGCGGTGTAATACCCGCATATCTGAAACGGCAAAGTTAAGAGTAGAGTTAAATAAAGTTTTTAATCAACGCAATAATTTACAAACGTTGACCAGTCGAAATAATCGTCGAAATTTGGCGTCTGTGGCTGGAAGCAGACGCCGAGTTCGACGTTCCTCCCAAATGCCACACTGCCTCGCTTTTCAGGCCAACAAAAAAACATATTTTTCAAAACAATGAGTTGTAATTACCTTGTACGCTCTAGACGGTCAAGTTGCAAGCTGAAAACAAAAATATTTGTCTTGTTAGTCGTCGTGTTACGAACCGCTGTGTCTTGTTTGCCAGCATTGCCGCTTTCCTACTTCCTGTTGCAAGCCACGCCCACGGATTATAATTTTGCCATGAGTTCCGCCTATTGACGTCATGTCCGCGTCGCATGACTGCGACGTAATATTATCTAAAACTGTTTGTGCGGCATGGTGTTGTTCTGTGCGGTATTGTGTTATTCTGTGCGGCGTCGTGTTGTTCTGTGCGGCGTCGTGTTGTTCAGTGCGGCATGTTGTTGTTCAGTGCGGCATGTTGTTGTTCAGTGCGGCATGTTGTTGTTCAGTGCGGCATGGTGTTGTTCAGTGCGGCATGGTGTTGTTAAGTGCGGCATGGTGTTGTTCAGTGCGGCATGGTGTTGTTCAGTGCGGCATGGTGTTGTTCAGTGCGGGATGGTGTTGTTCAGTGCGGCATGGTGTTGTTCAGTGCGGCATGGTGTTGTTCAGTGCGGCATGGTGTTGTTCAGTGCGGCATAATATTGTTCAGTGCGTTGTAATGTTGTTCAGTGGGGCATGGTGTTGTTCAGTGCGGCATGGTGTTGTTCAGTGCGACATGATGTTGTTCAGTGCGGCATAATGTTGTTCAGTGCGGCATAATGTTGTTCAGTGCGGCATAATGTTGTTCAGTGCGGGATGGTGTTGTTCAGTGCGGCATGGTGTTGTTCAGTGCGGCATGGTGTTGTTCAGTGCGGCATGGTGTTGTTCAGTGCGGCATGGTGTTGTATAGTGCGGCATGGTGTTGTTCAGTGCGGCATGGTGTTGTTCAGTGCGGCATGGTGTTGTTCAGTGCGGCATGGTGTTGTTCAGTGCGGCATGGTGTTGTTCAGTGCGGGATGGTGTTGTTCAGTGTGGCATGGTGTTCAGTGCGGCATGGTGTTGTTCAGTGCGGTATCGTGTTGTTCAGTGCGGTATCGTGTTTCTCAGTGCGGTATCGTGTTGTTCAGTGCAGTATCGTTGTGTTGTTCGTATTGTGTTGTGTTGTTCGTAATGTGTTGTGTTGTTCGTATTGTGTTGTGTTGTTCGTATTGTGTTGTGTTGTTCGTATTGTGTTGTGTTGTTCATATTGTGTTGTTCATATTGTGTTGAGTTGTTCGTATTGTGTTGTGTTGTTCGTATTGTGTTGCCTTTAACACTTAGCCTCTAACACTTAGCCTCTAACACTTAGCCTCTAGCATCTAGAAGGTAAATAAATAGGAAGGAAGGACTCACCGGTGACGTCTTCGCCCACGTCCAAGCGTTGTACTTTGTATTTTCATCCTTCTGACAGTGGAAAACATAGCCAACAAACACCGTGGAACCTAAACGAATGAAAGAAAACTATCATTTGGCCACAACCAACATTCACAGATACAACACAATGTGACGTGCGGGGTTGAGGTTAAAGGTTGAGTGAAGGGCCCTCGTTTTAAACTACTTTTTTGAAAAGGATTGGGAACAAGTAAGACGTATTTAATTTATTTAATGGGAAGTAGTAAGAGCTATTGAATTTAATCTATGTATTATATTCTATTGTATTGTATTCTGTTGTATTCTTTTGGATTGTATTCACACTAACCCCACTAAAACTTCAGCCCACAAAAACTCGCCTCTGGCGCCTAGCCTCTGGCACTTAGCCTCTAACACTTAGCCTTTAACACTTAGCCTTTAACACTTAGCCTTTAACACTTAGCCTTTAACACTTAGCCTTTAACACTTAGCCTTTAACACTTAGCCTTTAACACTTAGCCTAGAAGGTGAATAAATAGGGTTAAAGGTTGAGTGAAGGGCCCTCGTTTTAAACTACTGTTTTGAAAAGGAGTGGGAACAAGTAAGACGTATTTAATTTATTTAATGGGAAGTAGTAAGACTTATTAAATTTATTTAATCTACTTTTCTTCCCAGGCAAAATTTGATGTGCTGCAATTCCAAATTTCCAAAGTGAATGAAGGAATGAAGTCCTTTAAATTATGATTTTGTATAAATACTAGGCATTAACACAAAATCGACGGCACAAAATGGGCAGACTTTACTTGTTTGAAAAGGACTGGTTACAAGACAGACTTTTTTAATTTATTTAATGGGAAGAAGACTTAGTTTAATTGATCTATTTTTGTTCCCTGGCAAAATTCGATTTGCTGCAATTCCAAATTTCCAAAGTGAATGAAGGCAAGAAGTCGTTTAAATTATGATTTTGTTTAAATACTAGGCATGGACACAAAATCTACGGCACAAAATGGGCAGACTTTACTTGTTTGAAGAGGACTGGTTACAAGACAGACTTTTCTGATTTATTTATTGGGAAGAAGACTTATTTAGTTTATTTAATCTATTTTTGTTCCCTGGCAAAATTGGATTTCCTGAAACTGTATTTTGCCAAATCTTGCCTTGAGACCTGATAGGAAGTATTAAACGCTTAGTTAAATCAATACAAGTTGGTAGTAAGAGCGAGTAATGTTGGTTGAACCGATGAATGAAGGTTGAAAGCAATTTAAATTATGACTTTGTATAAATACTAGATATTAACAGAACATCTACTGCGCGAAATGGGCAGAGTTTACTTGTTTGAGAAGGAGTGGCTTATTCAAAACTAAGATTTATTTAATCTGTTTGTTCCCAGGCAAAATTGGATGTGATGCAATTCCAAATTTCACCACATGACGGTGCCCAATTTCGACTTCATAGGACATATTAAACACTTAGCTTGTTATTATGTTCAAGGTAATCAGATTTGTTTATTATTCTAATGGCCTCTTCAAAACTATTCTGGATTACTACTTTGGATCTATTCTACATTACTTGGCAACAACATACTCTGTAACAGATTAGGCAGTATAATCATATATGTTAACTTGAGAGTGCCCACACTCAATCTACTTATTGTGATGTGTTAAATCAATTACTGTTAGACATTATTTGTCTGATAATCTACCAAATCTTTGAATTGAAGAATTTGTGATTTAATTAATAGCTTGTTCAGGGTAATCAGACTTGTATATAATTCTAATGGCCTTCTTTTGAAAACTATTCTGAATTACAACTTTGGATCTTATATTACTTTGCAACAATCTACTCGGTGACAGATTAGGCAGTATAATCACATATGTTAACTTCAGTGCCCACACTGTATTTATTTATGGTTATTTGTTAAATCAAGTACTGTTAGACATGAAATAGGAAGTGTTTAACATAAATGTTATGGCTACTCACCATTGTAGCTCGCTCCTGGTCAATGATACGAGCCTCTTCTTGCAGTGGAAAACTTGCAGCCAACAAACACCGTGGAACCTAAAGGAATGAAATTAAACATTAACATTTCGCCTCGACCAATTTTCACACGTACAACGCAACGCGGCTACACTTCTGCTATTACAAACGTAAATCTCCTTAAACACAATGAGTGTTACTTACCGTGTACGCTCTAGGCAAAATTGGATGTGATGCAATTCCAAATCTATCTGAAACGGCAGTTAAAAGTAGAGTTACATCAAGTTTTCTTTTTTAATCAACACAATCATTTACAACCGTTGACAAGTTGGTAATAAGAGCGAGTAATGTTGGTTGAACCGATGAATGAAGGTTGAAAGCAATTTAAATTATGACTTTGTATAAATACTAGATATTAACAGAACATCTACTGCGCAAAATGGGCAGAGTTTACTTGTTTGAGAAGGAGTGGTTTATTCAAAACTAAGATTTATGTAATCTGTTTGTTCCCAGGCAAAATTGGATGTGATGCAATTCCAAATTTCACCACATGACGGTGCCCAATTTCGACTTCATAGGACATATTAAACACTTAGCTTGTTATTATGTTCAAGGTAATCAGATTTGTTTATTATTCTAATGGCCTCTTCAAAACTATTCTGGATTACTACTTTGGATCTATTCTACATTACTTGGCAACAACATACTCTGTAACAGATTAGGCAGTATAATCATATATGTTAACTTGAGAGTGCCCACACTCAATCTACTTATCGTGATGTGTTAAATCAATTACTGTTAGACATTATTTGTCTGATAATCTACCAAATCTTTGAATTGAAGAATTTGTGATTTAATTAATAGCTTGTTGTTATGTTCAGGGTAATCAGACTTGTATATAATTCTAATGGCCTTCTTTTGAAAACTATTCTGAATTACAACTTTGGATCTTATATTACTTTGCAACAATCTACTCGGTGACAGATTAGGCAGTATAATCACATATGTTAACTTCAGTGCCCACACTGTATTTATTTATGGTTATTTGTTAAATCAAGTACTGTTAGACATGAAATAGGAAGTGTTTAACATAAATGTAATGGCTACTCACCATTGTAGCTCGCTCCTGGTCAATGATACGAGCCTCTTCTTGCAGTGGAAAACTTGCAGCCAACAAACACCGTGGAACCTAAAGGAATGAAATTAAACATTAACATTTCGCCTCGACCAATTTTCACACGTACAACGCAACGCGGCTACACTTCTGCTATTACAAACGTAAATCTCCTTAAACACAATGAGTGTTACTTACCGTGTACGCTCTAGACGGTCCAGTTGCAAGCAGAAAATAAAGATATTTCTGTTGATAATCGTCGCTGCTCAGTGGCTCACGGCCATCGCGCCAACAGATTTGAATTTTGGCGGAGGTTCCGGCAATTACGTCATATCCGCGGCACATGACTGCGACGTAATACCCGCTTATCTGAAACGGCAGTTAAAAGTAGAGTTACATCAAGTTTTCTTGGAACCTAAACGAATGAAAGAAAACTATCATTTGGCCACAACCAACATTCACAGATACAACACAACGTGCGGGGTTGAGGTTAAAGATTGAGTGAAGGGCCCTCGTTTTAAACTACTGTTTTGAAAAGGAGTGGAAACAAGTAAGACGTATTTAATTTATTTAATGGGAAGTAGTAAGACTTATTAAATTTATTTAATCTACTTTTCTTCCCAGGCAAAATTTGATGTGCTGCAATTCCAAATTTCCAAAGTGAATGAAGGAATGAAGTCCTTTAAATTATGATTTTGTATAAATACTAGGCATAAACACAAAATCGACGGCACAAAATGGGCAGACTTTACTTGTTTGAAAAGGACTGGTTACAAGACAGACTTTTTTAATTTATTTAATGGGAAGAAGACTTATTTAGTTTAATTGATCTATTTTTGTTCCCTGGCAAAATTCGATTTGCTGCAATTCCAAATTTCCAAAGTGAATGAAGGAAAGAAGTCGTTTAAATTATGATTTTGTTTAAATACTAGGCATAGACACAAAATCTACGGCACAAAATGGGCAGACTTTACTTGTTTGAAGAGGACTGGTTACAAGACAGACTTTTCTGATTTATTTAATGGGAAGAGGACTTATTTAGTTTATTTAATCTATTTTTGTTCCCTGGCAAAATTGGATTTGCTGAAATTGTATTTTGCCAAATCTCGATTTGAGACCTGATAGGAAGTATTAAACGCTTAGTTAAATCAATACAAGTTGGTAATAAGAGCGAGTAATGTTGGTTGAACCGATGAATGAAGGTTGAAAGCAATTTAAATTATGACTTTGTATAAATACTAGATATTAACAGAACATCTACTGCGCAAAATGGGCAGAGTTTACTTGTTTGAGAAGGAGTGGTTTATTCAAAACTAAGATTTATGTAATCTGTTTGTTCCCAGGCAAAATTGGATGTGATGCAATTCCAAATTTCACCACATGACGGTGCCCAATTTCGACTTCATAGGACATATTAAACACTTAGCTTGTTATTATGTTCAAGGTAATCAGATTTGTTTATTATTCTAATGGCCTCTTCAAAACTATTCTGGATTACTACTTTGGATCTATTCTACATTACTTGGCAACAACATACTCTGTAACAGATTAGGCAGTATAATCATATATGTTAACTTGAGAGTGCCCACACTCAATCTACTTATCGTGATGTGTTAAATCAATTACTGTTAGACATTATTTGTCTGATAATCTACCAAATCTTTGAATTGAAGAATTTGTGATTTAATTAATAGCTTGTTCAGGGTAATCAGACTTGTATATAATTCTAATGGCCTTCTTTTGAAAACTATTCTGAATTACAACTTTGGATCTTATATTACTTTGCAACAATCTACTCGGTGACAGATTAGGCAGTATAATCACATATGTTAACTTCAGTGCCCACACTGTATTTATTTATGGTTATTTGTTAAATCAAGTACTGTTAGACATGAAATAGGAAGTGTTTAACATAAATGTTATGGCTACTCACCATTGTAGCTCGCTCCTGGTCAATGATACGAGCCTCTTCTTGCAGTGGAAAACTTGCAGCCAACAAACACCGTGGAACCTAAAGGAATGAAATTAAACATTAACATTTCGCCTCGACCAATTTTCACACGTACAACGCAACGCGCCTACACTTCTGCTATTACAAACGTAAATCTCCTTAAACACAATGAGTGTTACTTACCGTGTACGCTCTAGGCAAAATTGGATGTGATGCAATTCCAAATCTATCTGAAACGGCAGTTAAAAGTAGAGTTACATCAAGTTTTCTTTTTTAATCAACACAATCATTTACAACCGTTGACCAGAAAGAATCGTCGAAATTCGACGTCCCCCACAAACGCCACGCTCACTCGCTTTTCAGGGCAACAAAAGTACTTCTTTTTAAAAACGATGAGTTGTACTTACCGTGTACGCTCTGGACGGTCCAGTTGCAAGCAGAAAATAAAAATATTTCTCTTGTTAGTCGTATGTTACCATCCGCTGTGTCTTTGTCAACATCGCCGCCGTTTTCCTACTTCCTGCTGCGAGCCACGCCCACGGATTTAAATTTGGGCGGAAGCTCTTTCCATTGGCGTCGTTTTCGCGTATAGCAAATCCGATTGGTTGGGAAGGGGGCACGGTTATGCAGCCGAGGGGTCCTGTGATCGGTGGGATGTAAAGTAGGCGTCGACGTCACGTCCGCGTCACGTGACCACGACGTGGCAGACGTCATATAGCAACCGCTGTTTTGTTTAGTAGACTTACAGTTGTTATGCATTGACATAATGGCGCACACACCAAATAGATTTAAATAAATTAAATAATTCTTCTGCCCACTCTCTTTTAAACAAGTTAACTCTCCCCGCGGATTTGAATTCCGGCGAAAGTTACGCCCATCGACGTCACGTATGTCACGTGACCACGACGTGGCAGATGTCATATAGCAACCGCTGTTTTGTTTAGTAGATTTACAGTTGTTATGCATTGGCATAATGGTGTGCACTCAAAATAGATTTAAATAAATTAAATATTTCTTTTGCCCACTCCCTTTTAAACAAGTTAACTCTGCCCACGTCCATTGACGTCTTGTCTGCGTCACGTGACCACGACGTAGCGACGTCATATAGTAACCGCTGTTTTGATCAGTAGACTTACAGTTATTATGCGTTGACATAATGGCGCACTGGTTAGCATGGCCACCTCTTAAGCATGATGTTGCGGGTTCGACGCCTGATCAATGTTAGCATGGAGTGAGCTGAAGTGCATGGCGCTGAAGATTTGAATCTTTGAAATGCGCTGAGGTCTGACATATCAGGCAGAATGGTTTGCCATCACGTTCAACAAAAAATAGAAACTTTCCCACTCTGATTAAAACGTCCTGTGTTCATCTACGTATTTTCGTTTTGCTGTGCATCTTTTCCCTGCCATTTCGAGAGCCCAATTGACACTCATAGTTTAAAGAAATGTGTTTGCCCATCCTACTTTGTGGAATTTCACCACATGCGCTTTTGACCAAAATACCAAATTGAACTCAAGTGAAGCCAACACGCACAACCCCCCCCCCCACACACACACACACACAAATGTTGATATGAACATAAAAGAGCCGCATGCGGTTCGGGAGTTGCGGCTTGGCCAAACCTGTACTATACAACTTTATTTGTATAAAATTTTCACAACAGCTGTCACACAAACAAAGCGGGAAAAACCGAAGACGTGCGTGTTCCGCCCACGCTGGATTTATTTGCACCTTTGAAAAGACACCGTATTGCCGCAGATGTGGCAAAGAGTACTTTTGGGCATCTGAGACGGAAGGATGTCCAAAGCATCACGTCACCTGCTCTGGTAGGCATGGTGGTGGGACGTTGAGGTCAACCGCTTTGGGGTTGGCTGAATCTTTGATCGCAGGATGCCACACACTTGAAGACAGAAGCAGAAAAGCAGAGCTAAATGCAAAATGTACTCACCGGTGACTCCAATTTTTTTCCCCCCTGAAGAAACAGCTGGACGGGTGGCCCCGGCTGGCCAGTGGGACTCTTGTTATTCTGACCCTTTTTAGTGCGCGTTTGGGGCAACAACCGTTTTTTGTGGCGCTCTCTTCTGGTTCAAAAGTGCCCTGCATGTGAATTTGCTTTTCCTGCCTTCTGATTGGATGAGCGCCGGTGTGACGCGGTGCCTCTGTCACCGTGGCGGGGGGTATACGTTGGCATCGGAGCGTCTGCCAACGTCTGAGACCGGCTGGCAGTGTATCGGAGGTGTCGAGTGCGGTGCCGCTGGAGCTCACTCACCAGCTGGTGTTAGGGCCACAGAATGAAGGCCAAGGAGAAGAATAGAAAGAGAAACAGAAACTTCTCCTCCAATTGTTTGATTTGTCTCTTCTGAGCTTCGATGAATTCTTTCAGCTCTTTGTTCCTCTAGGACGGACAAATAGAAAGTGGCATTCAAAAGCCAGTAAGCGTGCAAGTAAGTGCCGGGCTGGCTTTGGGCCCTTACCTGTTGCGCGCTGTGCAGCAGATCCATTCTCTCTTGGAGGATGCAAGCGTCGCGCTCCCTCAACTCGCACATCAGGGCTCGCTTCCATTGGTCCACGGCGCTCCTAAGCTCTTCTCTCTGATCCGCCGTCAGCACGTCATTCACGCCAGCGTGGCTGGCTTTTTCGCCGTCCGTGGCGGGGCAGTCCCGCTGCGGTAGCGCCTCGTACAACATGGCCTCCAGCTCCAGGATCCTCTGGGCCGCAATCCTCGTCCATCAGTGGTCCGGCGGGAGATTTGAGGGCGGCTTACCTTATGAGCCTGGTCCATGGAACACTTCCTGAAGTCCAACTCTTCATCCAGGTAGCCCTTCTGCTTGCAGAACATATCCTAGCACAGCTCAAGGTCAGAATTGTTGGGGCACATTGCCGGAGTTCCCCTTGGCTGATGTCGCGTGTCTGTCTACCTTCTCACTTTCAATGTCCAACATCTTCTGTTGAAGTGCTGACTTGGTCACTTTGATGTATTCTAACCACTGAGGAAAGGCTGCTGTCACATAAGCAGAATGCGAGAGCGTGCGTGGACGTGCGCGTTACCTTCTCGGCTAGGGTGAGAAGGGTCCTGGCGTGAATCACGACCACCTGCTCCTCGTTGGTGAGATTCTGCAAGAGCCCAGAGGCACAGCGTCAACAAGCTTCTTTCAGCGCAAAGCCTTCCAAAAGTCACATTTGAGCCGCCGAGTCTCGTGGAGTGCGAACATAAGGAGTTCGACATACACTTACGGCGTTATAGCCCAGGATGTCCAGCTTCTTCATCAGATCACTGATGACGATGTCCGGGGGAAAGGCGCAAGGAGCAATGTAAGGTGTTCTGGGACCTCGGGTTAAGGTTAGGGTTGCAAGGGACGCCTTACGTACGCTCACGCCCTCGGCCTCGCAGTAGATCTGCAAAGGGCTGAGGCCGTCTGGGAAACGGACTTGCAGAAACTTCAAGACGGGGGAGCGCCACTCCCTCTCCTGAAAGGCAGAGGCATGCATCCGTCCGTCCGTCCGTCCGTCCGTCCGTCCGTCACATCTCTGGCCTCAACACGCTTGTGCGAGTCTTCCCACCTCCAGCTCCAGGATGCGGAACTCAAGCAGTTCGTTTTGGTCTCGGATATCCTGGATGTGCTCTTTCAGACGCGCTTCTTCCGCCTCCATCCGCCTGACCTGAAAAGACAGTCAGACCTCATCTGCGGGGCTTCCCGACAGGTGTGACGCCAAGCGACTCCGCCCAGCGCCTTTCTTTCCGTCACCTTTTCGGCCAACTGCTGATTGCTCTGACGCAGCAGCTGCTTCTCCTCCACCCACTTGACATTCTAGAAGAGACAAACGCGTGGACAGCTTTGGAATGTTGTGTCATTTTCATCCACAAATTCTTTGGTTGACTGGAAAATGACATTTGCTTTTCTCCGCATTTTCCCAGCCACGTTCGGGGGGGGGGGGGGGGGGGGGGGGGGTTGGTCCAGTAATGCCAGACGGATGAGTGACTGAAGAATGTAGCTATTTTGTCTGAGAAAAAGGTGTGCTCATTGATGAGCTTACCTGTCCTTGTTGCTTCAGCGCTGACTCCAGATCTGCTACTCTGCTTTGATAGTGACCCATTTCTACCATCAGCTTTTCTCTGGTCTGAAAGGAGGAGGAGGGAGGCTCCTCCTCCTCCTTTCAGACCAGAGAACACCCGAGGCTGGGTGAGAACGGGGAGGCTGCGACCCGGCCGGGGGTTGCGGGAAGGGGCGCCACCTTGATCTCCTTCTCGGCGTCGTAGTCCCCTTCGCTGGTCTGGGCTAGCAGAGCGTAGGCTCGTTGCAGCGCTTGATATTCTTGCGTCAGCTGGCGGTAGCGAAGCTCCGCCTCTTCATGCACACACCAATGCAACACAGCACTAGTACCAGAATCAGTCAGACCGGCGACAAAGCACCCGCGACGCAAAGACGAGTCCGATTCCAGGCTGAAGAGGAATGTTTGGTGCCAATACGCTGGCAGAAATGGCGGGCTACCTCTTCGGGTTCCGTGTCGGGGGTTCTGTCGGTGTGAAAAGACAAGGACGATCCGTCCGGGTCCACCAACACGTCTTCGTCGTAGCCGTAAAATGTTTCGATGACCTGCGGGCGCGGAAGCAAACATCTCTCTGAACAAACTGAAGCGACACCTCACGATGAATCGACGAGAGGAACGATAGCGAGAAAAAGGCCATTTCATCTTGCGCAACACCAAGCAGCCGCAAACAAACAGACTCACCTTGCAGGACCTCACGCTTTGTTCCTCCTCAGAGATTCTCGACGTCGGTATCGTAGCAGCAAATCTCTCTCCTGTCGACACAAATAATCCGCCTTTGAGATTCTTTGGATGCAAAGGGAACGAACGGCTCCGGCGCAGAAACAAACGCGACTCACAATGACATTTCTGACATGAGCTCCTGTCTCCAGAGCCTGAAAAACACGTCACCGGCGATGATTGGAGGGACGCTCGTCTTTTCCAAAAGTGACAACTACAGGGTGTGTCAGGGTTTTCCAGATTATCTTTATCGTATCATTGTGTTGCTTTGACTTTGACTGCGACCTGTAATAAATAATATTATTTATCCCTTATTTATCCCTATCGCTTATCCCTTCCTACACAAAGTCGTAAAACACCCCTTGCTATGTTTTGACTAGAGGTCAAGGGCTTCCTCTATTCAATCCACTCTTACACCCACCCTGTTTCTCTTAATTAAAATGCTCGTGCAGGAGCCGAGAGTCAGACTTCATTCGTACAACGGATGGACTCTCCACCTGCAGGTGTCCAAAAGAACTTACTTGTCTCCCGTGTGGTTCTTGCAAAATAAGTTGGAGCGAGCGCAACTCTAACAGGGTGCATTTTGCCACTAGCTGCCTACGGACAATGACGTCGCGCTCGCGGCTCATGGTTGACGGGCTGAGCAGCCGGGCAAGTCCGTCGTTTTCAGCGCACAGCGAGTGGCAAAGGCGCTGACAAAACGGGAGCTTTGAGCTGCTGAAAACGGCAAAACAAGTCTAAAGCGTGTTCAAACGCGTGCGCACAATGCTCCTGCTTGAAAGGTCGGAATTTAGGGGGCCAATTTTTTGGATGGCGGCCGCCGGCCAAGCTTTGGACGGAAAAGGTTTCCTGGCGACAGCGAGCGAGCGCGGCGCTGCCGTACGTGCACCGAGTCGCCTGCCTGAAGACCTTGGACAAGTCGTCGATGATGTGCCGCTGCTCCACAACTTGAAGGAACTCCATTTCACCGTCCTGCTGGCCGCAACCGCGGTCCAGGTCATTGAGCGAACTAGGCCTTCTCTGTGGAACACAAATGCAGTGGACTCTGTTGGCACGACGCCGTTGTCCGCGTCGACTTACCAAACTTGCCATCTCCTCGTTCTCCTGGGTGACAAAGCGCACTTTGTTTTCAAGGCGACACAGCACCAGCGAGAGTTCTTCATTCTTCCTGCTCAGGCGTTTGTTTTTGTACAGGAGTGGCAGAAACTGGCTTTCTGTTTCTCTCAGTCGCTTTAGCTGCAAGCATGAAGTGCGGGATGTGAAAGACGCACAACACGCGGGCCAGAACGTATCCATTCCTTTTGCATCGGTTTGAACGGAATCGTGGCTTTGGCTCCCAATAAAAGACATCTACCAGGCAACCAACTCGCCGCGCCGCTCAACTAATAAGCAAGCGCAATGGGTGCCTCGCTGGATGGCGCGCATCAAACGTAGCGCAAACCTTCAAGCGTGCCGTCAATAAATTACCAGTTCATTGCGCTCTTCAGAAAGCAGGGCGTTTCGATCCTCCAGTTTCCTGATGACTGCGCTGAGCTCAGCGATTTTCAGATGAAACCGTCGCGTGTCCCGATCCTCCTGAGACTGAAAACGCCCCGCAACACACACACACAAGCACTCGTTCAAAGTTCAAAACTGTTTTTGTGCTACCTTCCTCCAGCAACGAACTAAGTCATGCGTACTGCAAGTGTGTGATGAGGTGGCTTACGCAATGAAGAGGATTGCTAGTAGCGGCGTTGACCCCACTTCCAGGGTAGTTTAGGCCCGCCCTTTGGGAATCCCTCAGGGCAGCGATCTGCTGCTCGGCAGCCTGAGTCTGCAGCTGAAGGCGGTGGACGTGGCCGGCCCCAGGGCTTCATCCAAAACACTAACCGCTCTGTCTTTCAGCTTGATCTCATCCGTCTGGATGTACAAACGGGGAGCGCTCAGGCAGGCGGGCAAACTCATTTGCCAGAATTGTGACAAAAACAAAGAGAGCAACCGGCCAATTTTTTTCTTGAATCGACTAGAACACCTTTGCTGTGACAAAAGCGAAGCGAGCAACCGGACATTTTCTTCTTGTGAAATAGAATAGAATAGAATGCCTTAGGTGTCATTGCACTGCAGGTATACAACGAAATTGGGAACATAGCCACGCACCGCGCGTCTGATCAGTCCTACCAGTCGGCGGATCTCCCTCTCGCAGTCTCTCTTGGTTCGGCTCAGCTCCTCCCGATGCTGGTGATGAGCCGATCGGAGCTCGGCCGCTCGGGACTGCCAGGCCTGCTGGGCCGCTGCCAGGGCTTCTTCCGCGCTCCTGGTGGAGGCGACACCGCTCGGTCTCCCGACACCGCCGCGTCTCCTCCACCTCCGCCAGCAAAGCGCCCCCCCTCCTCACCTGAGCAGACATTGCGCCACACCGGGCCGTTGAGACCGCAACGGAGCGCCGCGACGCTTACTGGGGACAAGCTACACAATACGGTAGCGGCCGCATCGAAGCCCGACGTGGCGTGCGGATAGTCAGACACGGATAGAGCGGATCACCTTGTCCATGGAGCCGTCCCTCAGGCTGAGGACCAAGGCATTCAGTCGCTGGATCTCTCCATCTTTGATTTTGATCACTCTCATCAGCTCCATTTCATGCTGCCGCAGTAATGTCTCCCTGGTAATGGCTAACTCTTTCTGCTTCTCCTCATGGAGTTTGCTTTTGAGTTCCGTCATGGCGGCGGTGGCACGGTGGTGCTCCGCCCGCAGGTCCTGACTTCTCTCTCTCTCCAGACAGCTGACCTGACATGACTTAGACTTAGACTTAGACAAACTTTATTGTCATCTTGTCTGCACATGGTGCATACAAAACGAAATTCCGTTGCATACGTCTTACAACAAAGTAGTGATATTGCAGTTGAATAGAAGTAACATATCCTATGAAAATATATATATATATATACATATACTATATATATATATATATATATATATATATATATATATATATATATATATATATATATATATATTAAAAATAAGTATAAAGTGCAGCAGTGATAATTATGCAATAGTGCAAGTAGGCAAAACAGTATTCAAGAGTGTGCAGAGGAATGCTAAACCATGTATTAAACTTCTATTTAAAGGGTTTATACAAGTTCAGTAAAGTTGGTAGTGCGAGATAGTGCAAGATAGAGGTCCGTAGTGTCATAAAGTACAGTTCTGTGAATGTGTGATGCAGAGTTCAGTTTAGAGCTCAACAGTTCTAGTGTTCAACAGTCTGATGACAGCAGGGAAAAAGCTGTTGCAGAACCTGGTGGACCTGCAGCGGATGCTGCAAACCTCTTCCCAGAGGGCAGCAGGGAGAACAGTCCATGGTGGGGGTGTGATGGGTCATTGATGATGTTACGGGCACGGGACATGCAGCGCTGAGATGAAATGTCCTGAATGGAGGGAAGAGGAGCCCCTATGATCCCTCTGCTGTCCTCACCACTCTCCTCACGTTCTTCCAATCGGAGGCGGTGCAGCCTCCACACCACACAGAGAGACAGCTTGTCAGAATGCTCTCTATGGTGCTCCTGTAGAACGTCCTCATGATGGGTGGGGGCAGGTGGGCTCTCCTCATCCTCCGCAGGAAGTACAAGCGCTTCTGTGCCCTCTTGACCAGTGCCGTAGTGTTCATAGTCCAGGTGAGGTCTTCTGTGATGTGGACCCCCAGGAATTTGGTGCTGCTGACCACCTCCACAGCTGAGCTGTTGATGATCAGTGGAGCGTGGTGAGGCTGTTTTTTCCTGAAGTCGACGATGATCTCCTTCATCTTCTCCTCATTCAGGATCAGGCTGTTTTCTCTGCACCAGCCCACCAGCTGCTCCACCTCCTCTCTGTAGTCCAGGTCGTTGTTGTCTCTGATGAGCCCCACCACCGTTGTGTCGTCTGCTGACTTCACGATGTGATTGGTGGTGAACCTGAGGACGCAGTCGTGTGTCATCAGGGTGCACAGCAGGGGGCTCAGGACGCAGCCCTGAAGGGAGCCTGTGCTGAGGGTGATGACATCAGAGGTGTTCTGTCCGACCCGGACTGACTGAGGTCTGTTGGTGAGGAAGTCTAGCAGCCAGTTGCGAAGGGGGGTGTTGAAGCCCAGGTGTTCCAATTTTCCTACCAGATGCTGTGGGATGATGGTGTTAAACGCTGAGCTGAAGTCCAGGAACAGCCTCCGCACATGGGTGTTCTTCTCCTCCAGGTGAGCCAGGCTCAGGTGAAGAACGGAGGAGATGGCTTCCTGAGTGGAGCGGTTTTGCCGGTCGGCAAACTGGAACGGGTCAAATAATAGGGGGAGTCTGGAAACGATGTGACCTTTAAGCAGCCTTTCGAAGCACTTCATCATAACCGGAGTCAGTGCAACAGGCCGGTAATCATTAAATGAGGTGATTTGAGGTTTCTTCGGCACCGGGATGATGGAGGCAGTCTTAAAGCACGCCGGCACTGTGGCTTGGCCCAGCGAGGTGTTAAAAATGTCTGTGATGACCCCAGCCAGATGACTTGCACATTCCCTGAACACACGCCCAGGAATGTTGTCCGGGCCAGGGGCCTTACAGGGGTTGACTCTCCTCAGGGTCTTCAACACATCGGCGGAGTCAAGGCAGAGTACCTCCTCTTCCTGATGGGGGACAGTTTTAACTGCTGGAGTGCCGTTTAGTGCCTCGAACCTCCCAAAGAAGTTATTTAGACTATTTAGAAAGTCAGCATCAACTACACCCACCGGGGGGGGGAGGGTGAGTTGTCGTCTGTAATCGCCCGTATGCCTTGCCACATACTCCTGATGTTTTTGACGTCGTGGAAACGATCCTGAAATTTTCGACTGCGGTCTCGCTTCGCTATCCTGATGGCACGGTTCAAGTTGGCTCTCGCTGTCCTCAGTGTCTCCTTGTCGCCAGACTTGAAGGCAGAGTTCCGCGCTCGTAGCGTTTGACGTACCTCCTCAGTCATCCAGGGTCGTTGGTTGCCCCGGGTGATGATATTCTTAGTGGTGCTGACGTCCTCGGTGCATTTGTTGATGTAGGCTGACACAGTCATGGCACACGCATGTCTAATCTACATCGGGAAAACTGGGAGGGAGGGAGGCAGGCAGGGAGGCAGGCAGGGAGGCAGGCAGGGAGGCAGGCAGTGTCTGTCTGTTGAGGTTTTCACCTTGTTCTTCTCCTGCTGAAGTTCTAACTGGACGTCCATCAGTTTGGTTCTCAGCTCGTCATTGGCGGCCTGAAGGGCGTCCGTTCGCTCCGCCTTGGCCCGCCCTGCCGGAGCTCGTTTGGACATCTCTTACTCGAGTCTCGCCCGGTCGTCAGTCAGAGATCACAACATTTGTACCTGGAGAGCACAAACGCAGCGCTGTTTTCCACTGGCTTCGAACTCAACTTCAATCGGTACCGTAACTTACAACATCATAAACATAGAACTAGCTTGACTTATTCATTGAATAAATGCATTTGGTTCTTCAAAACTGCATCACGCAACATAGCGTGACCGAGACGGCCGTTATCCACCTGCGTGAAGTTATTTGGTGAAATGAATGAGATGTTTAAGACACCATCGTTCTGTCTCTATGTAGATGAAGGGAAATAATCGATTGCTGAAGGTCCAAAGGTGTTGTGATAAACAAATAAACATATTAGTGATTAGTGACATATTTGTGATAAACATATTAGGCAGGATAATCACATATGTTAACGTGACTGCCCACACTGTATTTATTTATGGTTATTTGTTAAATCGAGTACTGTTAGACATGAAATAGGAAGTGTTTAACATAAATGGAAGACGAAAGGGGTACTCACCATTGTAGCTCCTGCTGGTCAATGATACGAGCCTCTTCTTGCAGTGGAAAACATACAGCCAACAAACACCGTGGAACCTAAAGGAATGAAATTAAACATTAACATTTAGCCTAAACCAACATTCACAGATACAACGCAACGCAAACTACACAAACGTAAATCTTTTTAAACACAATGAGTTGTACTTACCGTGTACGCTCTAGACGGTCCACTTGCAAGCAGAAAATAAAGATATTTCTGTTGATAATCGTCGTGTTTGTATCCGGTGTCTCGCTCAAGGCCATTGCGCCCACAGATTTGAATTTTGGCGAGAGTTCAGCCTATTGACGTCATTTCCGCGGTGTAATACCCGCATATCTGAAACGGCAAAGTTAAGAGTAGAGTTAAATAAAGTTTTTAGTCAACGCAATAATTTACAACCGTTGACCAGTCGAAATAATCGTCGAAATTTGGCGTCTGTGGCTGGAAGCAGACGCCGAGTTCGACATTCCTCCCAAACGCCACACTCCCTCGCTTTTCAGGGCTAAAAAAAAACAGTTGTAATTACCTTGTACGCTCTAGACGGTCAAGTTGCAAGCTGAAAACAAAAATATTTGCCTTGTAAGTCATCGTGTTACTAACCGCTGTGTCTTGTTTGCCAGAATTGCCGCTTTCCTACTTCCTGTTGCAAGCCACGCCCACGGATTATAATTTTGCCCTGAGTTCCGCCTATTGACGTCATGTCCGTGTCACATGACTGCGACGTAATATTATCTAAAACTGTTTGTGCGGTATTGTGTTGTTCTGTGCGGTATTGTGTTATTCTGTGCGGCGTCGTGTTGTTCTGTGCGGCGTCGTGTTGTTCAGTGCGACGTCGTGTTGTTCAGTGCGGCATGGTGTTGTTCAGTGCGGCATGGTGTTGTTCAGTGCGGCATGGTGTTGTTCAGTGCGGCATAATGTTGTTCAGTGCGGCATAATGTTGTTCAGTGCGGCATGGTGTTGTTCAGTGCGGCATGGTGTTGTTCAGTGCGGCATGGTGTTGTTCAGTGCGGCATAATGTTGTTCAGTAAGCCATAATGTTGTTCAGTGCGGCATGGTGTTGTTCAGTGCGGGATGGTGTTGTTCAGTGCAGGATGGTGTTGTTCAGTGCGGCATGGTGTTGTTCAATGCGGCATGGTGTTGTTCAGTGCGGGATGGTGTTGTTCAGTGCAGGATGGTGTTGTTCAGTGCGGCATGGTGTTGTTCAATGCGGCATGGTGTTGTTCAGTGCGGCATGGTGTTGTTCAGTGCGGCATGGTGTTGTTCAGTGCGGCATGGTGTTGTTCAGTGCGGAATGGTGTTGTTCAGTGCGGCATGGTGTTGTTCAGTGTGGGATGGTGTTGTTCAATGCGGGATCGTGTTGTTCAGTACGGGGTGGTGTTGTTCAGTGCAGGATGGTGTTGTTCAGTGCAGGATGGTGTTGTTCAGTGCAGGATGGTGTTGTTCAATGCAGGATCGTGTTGTTCAGTGCAGCATGGTGTTGTTCAGTGCAGCATGGTGTTGTTCAGTGCGGCATGGTGTTGTTCAATGCGGCATGGTGTTGTTCAGTGCGGGATGGTGTTGTTCAGTGCGGCATGGTGTTTTTCAGTGCGGCAAAATGTTGTTCAGTGCAGCATGGTGTTGTTCAGTGCGGCATGGTGTTGTTCAGTGCGACATAATGTTGTTCAGTGCGGCATAATGTTGTTCAGTGCGGCATGGTGTTGTTCAGTGCGGCATGGTGTTGTTCAGTGCGGCATGGTGTTGTTCAGTGCGGCATGGTGTTGTTCAGTGCAGGATGGTGTTGTTCAGTGCAGGATGGTGTTGTTCAATGCGGCATGGTGTTGTTCAGTGCGGGATGGTGTTGTTCAGTGCAGGATGGTGTTGTTCAGTGCGGCATGGTGTTGTTCAGTGCGGAATGGTGTTGTTCAGTGCGGCATGGTGTTGTTCAGTGCGGCATGGTGTTGTTCAGTGCAGGATGGTGTTGTTCAATGCGGGATGGTGTTGTTCAGTGCGGGATGGTGTTGTTCAGTGCAGGATGGTGTTGTTCAGTGCGGCATGGTGTTGTTCAATGCGGCATGGTGTTGTTCAGTGCAGGATGGTGTTGTTCAGTGCGGCATGGTGTTGTTCAATGCGGCATGGTGTTGTTCAATGCGGCATGGTGTTGTTCAGTGCGGCATGGTGTTGTTCAGTGCGGCATGGTGTTGTTCAGTGCGGCATGGTGTTGTTCAGTGCAGCGTAATGTTGTTCAGTGCGGCATGGTGTTGTTCAGTGCGGAATGGTGTTGTTCAGTGCGGGATGGTGTTGTTCAGTGCGGCATGGTGTTGCTCAGTGCGGCATGGTGTTGTTCAGTGCGGGATGGTGTTGTTCAGTGCGGCATGGTGTTGTTCAGTGCGGCATGGTGTTGTTCAGTGCGGCATGGTGTTGTTCAGTGCGGCATAATGTTGTTCAGTGCGCCATAATGTTGTTCAGTGCGGCATGGTGTTGTTCAGTGCGGGATGGTGTTGTTCAGTGCAGGATGGTGTTGTTCAGTTCGGCATGGTGTTGTTCAATGCGGGATCGTGTTGTTCAGTGCGGCATGGTGTTGTTCAGTGCGGCATGGTGTTGTTCAGTGCGGCATGGTGTTGTTCAGTGCGGCATGGTGTTGTTCAGTGCGGCATAATGTTGTTCAGTGCGGCATAATGTTGTTCAGTGCGGCATAATGTTGTTCAGTGCGGCATAATGTTGTTCAGTGCGGCATAATGTTGTTCAGTGCGGCATAATGTTGTTCAGTGCGGGATGGTGTTGTTCATTGCGGCATGGTGTTGTTCAGTGCGGCATGGTGTTGTTCAGTGCGGCATGGTGTTGTTCAGTGCGGGATGGTGTTGTTCAGTGCAGGATGGTGTTGTTCAGTGCGGCATGGTGTTGTTCAATGCGGCATGGTGTTGTTCAGTTCGGGATGGTGTTGTTCAGTGCGGCATGGTGTTGTTCAGTGCGGCATAATGTTTTTCAGTGCGGCATGTTGTTGTTCAGTGCGGCATGGTGTTGTTCAGTGCAGCATAATGTTGTTCAGTGCGGCATGGTGTTGTTCAGTGCGGAATGGTGTTGTTCAGTGCGGCATGGTGTTGTTCAGTGCGGCATGGTGTTGTTCAGTGCGGCATGGTGTTGTTCAGTGCGGCATGGTGTTGTTCAGTGCGGCATGGTGTTGTTCAGTGCGGCATAATGTTGTTCAGTGCGCCATAATGTTGTTCAGTGCGGGATGGTGTTGTTCAGTGCGGGATGGTGTTGTTCAATGCGGAATGGTGTTGTTCAGTGCAGGATGGTGTTGTTCAGTGCGGCATGGTGTTGTTCAGTGCGGCATGGTGTTGTTCAGTGCGGCATAATGTTGTTCAGTGCGGCATGGTGTTGTTCAGTGCGGCATGGTGTTGTTCAGTGCGGCATGGTGTTGTTCAGTGCGGCATGGTGTTGTTCAGTGCGGCATGGTGTTGTTCAGTGCGGCATGGTGTTGTTCAGTGCGGCATAATGTTCAGTGAGGCATAATGTTGTTCAGTGCGGCATAATGTTGTTCAGTGCGGCATGGTGTTGTTCAGTGCGGGATGGTGTTGTTCAGTGCAGGATGGTGTTGTTCAGTGCGGCATGGTGTTCAGTGCGGGATGGTGTCTTTCAGTGCGGCATGGTGTCGTTCAGTGCGGCATGGTGTCTTTCAGTGCGGCATGGTGTCGTTCAGTGAGGCATGGTGTTGTTCAGTGCGGCATGGTGTTGTTTAGTGCGGCATGGTGTTGTTTAGTGCGGCATGGTGTTGTTCAGTGCGGGATGGTGTTGTTCAGTGTGGCATGGTGTTCAGTGCGGCATGGTGTTGTTCAGTGCGGTATCGTGTTGTTCAGTGCAGTATCGTTGTGTTGTTCGTATTGTGTTGTGTTGTTCGTAATGTGTTGTGTTGTTCGTATTGTGTTGTGTTGTTCGTATTGTGTTGTGTTGTTCGTATTGTGTTGTGTTGTTCATATTGTGTTGTTCATATTGTTTTGAGTTGTTCGTATTGTGTTGTGTTGTTCGTATTGTGTTGCCTTTAACACTTAGCCTCTAACACTTAGCCTCTAACACTTAGCCTCTAGCATCTAGAAGGTAAATAAATAGGAAGGAAGGACTCACCGGTGACGTCTTCGCCCACGTCCAAGCGTTGTACTTTGTATTTTCATCCTTCTGAAAGTGGAAAACATAGCCAAAAAAAACACTGTGGAACCTAAACGAATGAAAGAAAACTATCAGTTGGCCACAACCAACATTCACAGATACAACACAATGTGACGTGCGGGGTTGAGGTTAAAGGTTGAGTGAAGGGCCCTCGTTTTAAACTACTTTTTTGAAAAGGATTGGGAACAAGTAAGACGTATTCAATTTATTTAATGGGAAGTAGTAAGAGCTATTGAATTTAATCTATGTATTATATTCTATTGTATTGTATTCTGTTGTATTCTTTTGGATTGTATTCACACTAACCCCACTAAAACTTCAGCCCACAAAAACTCGCCTCTGGCGCCTAGCCTCTGGCACTTAGCCTCTAACACTTAGCCTTTAACACTTAGCCTTTAACACTTAGCCTTTAACACTTAGCCTTTAACACTTAGCCTTTAACACTTAGCCTTTAACACTTAGCCTTTAACACTTAGCCTAGAAGGTGAATAAATAGGGTTAAAGGTTGAGTGAAGGGCCCTCGTTTTAAACTACTGTTTTGAAAAGGAGTGGGAACAAGTAAGACGTATTTAATTTATTTAATGGGAAGTAGTAAGACTTATTAAATTTATTTAATCTACTTTTCTTCCCAGGCAAAATTTGATGTGCTGCAATTCCAAATTTCCAAAGTGAATGAAGGAATGAAGTCCTTTAAATTATGATTTTGTATAAATACTAGGCATTAACACAAAATCGACGGCACAAAATGGGCAGACTTTACTTGTTTGAAAAGGACTGGTTACAAGACAGACTTTTTTAATTTATTTAATGGGAAGAAGACTTAGTTTAATTGATCTATTTTTGTTCCCTGGCAAAATTCGATTTGCTGCAATTCCAAATTTCCAAAGTGAATGAAGGCAAGAAGTCGTTTAAATTATGATTTTGTTTAAATACTAGGCATGGACACAAAATCTACGGCACAAAATGGGCAGACTTTACTTGTTTGAAGAGGACTGGTTACAAGACAGACTTTTCTGATTTATTTATTGGGAAGAAGACTTATTTAGTTTATTTAATCTATTTTTGTTCCCTGGCAAAATTGGATTTCCTGAAACTGTATTTTGCCAAATCTTGCCTTGAGACCTGATAGGAAGTATTAAACGCTTAGTTAAATCAATACAAGTTGGTAGTAAGAGCGAGTAATGTTGGTTGAACCGATGAATGAAGGTTGAAAGCAATTTAAATTATGACTTTGTATAAATACTAGATATTAACAGAACATCTACTGCGCGAAATGGGCAGAGTTTACTTGTTTGAGAAGGAGTGGCTTATTCAAAACTAAGATTTATTTAATCTGTTTGTTCCCAGGCAAAATTGGATGTGATGCAATTCCAAATTTCACCACATGACGGTGCCCAATTTCGACTTCATAGGACATATTAAACACTTAGCTTGTTATTATGTTCAAGGTAATCAGATTTGTTTATTATTCTAATGGCCTCTTCAAAACTATTCTGGATTACTACTTTGGATCTATTCTACATTACTTGGCAACAACATACTCTGTAACAGATTAGGCAGTATAATCATATATGTTAACTTGAGAGTGCCCACACTCAATCTACTTATCGTGATGTGTTAAATCAATTACTGTTAGACATTATTTGTCTGATAATCTACCAAATCTTTGAATTGAAGAATTTGTGATTTAATTAATAGCTTGTTCAGGGTAATCAGACTTGTATATAATTCTAATGGCCTTCTTTTGAAAACTATTCTGAATTACAACTTTGGATCTTATATTACTTTGCAACAATCTACTCGGTGACAGATTAGGCAGTATAATCACATATGTTAACTTCAGTGCCCACACTGTATTTATTTATGGTTATTTGTTAAATCAAGTACTGTTAGACATGAAATAGGAAGTGTTTAACATAAATGTTATGGCTACTCACCATTGTAGCTCGCTCCTGGTCAATGATACGAGCCTCTTCTTGCAGTGGAAAACTTGCAGCCAACAAACACCGTGGAACCTAAAGGAATGAAATTAAACATTAACATTTCGCCTCGACCAATTTTCACACGTACAACGCAACGCGGCTACACTTCTGCTATTACAAACGTAAATCTCCTTAAACACAATGAGTGTTACTTACCGTGTACGCTCTAGGCAAAATTGGATGTGATGCAATTCCAAATCTATCTGAAACGGCAGTTAAAAGTAGAGTTACATCAAGTTTTCTTTTTTAATCAACACAATCATTTACAACCGTTGACCAGAAAGAATCGTCGAAATTCGACGTCCCCCACAAACGCCACGCTCACTCGCTTTTCAGGGCAACAAAAGTACTTCTTTTTAAAAACGATGAGTTGTACTTACCGTGTACGCTCTGGACGGTCCAGTTGCAAGCAGAAAATAAAAATATTTCTCTTGTTAGTCGTATGTTACCATCCGCTGTGTCTTTGTCAACATCACCGCCGTTTTCCTACTTCCTGCTGCGAGCCACGCCCACGGATTTAAATTTGGGCGGAAGCTCTTTCCATTGGCGTCGTTTTCGCGTATAGCAAATCCGATTGGTTGGGAAGGGGGCACGGTTATGCAGCCGAGGGGTCCTGTGATCGGTGGGATGTAAAGTAGGCGTCGACGTCACGTCCGCGTCACGTGACCACGACGTGGCAGACGTCATATAGCAACCGCTGTTTTGTTTAGTAGACTTACAGTTGTTATGCATTGACATAATGGCGCACACTCCAAATAGATTTAAATAAATTAAATAATTCTTCTGCCCACTCCCTTTTAAACAAGTTAACTCTCCCCGCGGATTTGAATTCCGGCGGAAGTTCTGCCCATCACGTGACGTCTGTCACGTGACCACACGCGGCAGATGTCATATAGCAACCGCTGTTTTGTTTAGTAGATTTACAGTTGTTATGCATTGGCATAATGGTGTGCACTCAAAATAGATTTAAATAAATTAAATATTTCTTCTGCCCACTCCCTTTTAAACAAGTTAACTCTGCCCACGTCCATTGACGTCTTGTCTGCGTCACGTGACCACGACGTAGCGACGTCATATAGTAACCGCTGTTTTGATCAGTAGACTTACAGTTATTATGCGTTGACATAATGGCGCACTGGTTAGCATGGCCACCTCTTAAGCATGATGTTGCGGGTTCGACGCCTGATCAATGTTAGCATGGAGTGAGCTGAAGTGCATGGCGCTGAAGATTTGAATCTTTGAAATGCGCTGAGGTCTGACATATCAGGCAGAATGGTTTGCCATCACGTTCAACAAAAAATAGAAACTTTCCCACTCTGATTAAAACGTCCTGTGTTCATCTACGTATTTTCGTTTTGCTGTGCATCTTTTCCCTGCCATTTCGAGAGCCCAATTGACACTCATAGTTTAAAGAAATGTGTTTGCCCATCCTACTTTGTGGAATTTCACCACATGCGCTTTTGACCAAAATACCAAATTGAACTCAAGTGAAGCCAACACGCACAACCCCCCCCCCCCCCCCCACACACACACACACAAATGTTGATATGAACATAAAAGAGCCGCATGCGGTTCGGGAGTTGCGGCTTGGCCAAACCTGTACTATACAACTTTATTTGTATAAAATTTTCACAACAGCTGTCACACAAACAAAGCGGGAAAAACCGAAGACGTGCGTGTTCCGCCCACGCTGGATTTATTTGCACCTTTGAAAAGACACCGTATTGCCGCAGATGTGGCAAAGAGTACTTTTGGGCATCTGAGGAAGGATGTCCAAAGCATCACGTCACCTGCTCTGGTAGGCATGGTGGTGGGACGTTGAGGTCAACCGCTTTGGGGTTGGCTGAATCTTTGATCGCAGGATGCCACACACTTGAAGACAGAAGCAGAAAAGCAGAGCTAAATGCAAAATGTACTCACCGGTGACTCCAATTTTTTTCCCCCCTGAAGAAACAGCTGGACGGGTGGCCCCGGCTGGCCAGTGGGACTCTTGTTATTCTGACCCTTTTTAGTGCGCGTTTGGGGCAACAACCGTTTTTTGTGGCGCTCTCTTCTGGTTCAAAAGTGCCCTGCATGTGAATTTGCTTTTCCTGCCTTCTGATTGGATGAGCGCCGGTGTGACGCGGTGCCTCTGTCACCGTGGCGGGGGGTATACGTTGGCATCGGAGCGTCTGCCAACGTCTGAGACCGGCTGGCAGTGTATCGGAGGTGTCGAGTGCGGTGCCGCTGGAGCTCACTCACCAGCTGGTGTTAGGGCCACAGAATGAAGGCCAAGGAGAAGAATAGAAAGAGAAACAGAAACTTCTCCTCCAATTGTTTGATTTGTCTCTTCTGAGCTTCGATGAATTCTTTCAGCTCTTTGTTCCTCTAGGACGGACAAATGGAAAGTGGCATTTAAAAGCCAGTAAGCGTGCAAGTAAGTGCCGGGCTGGCTTTGGGCCCTTACCTGTTGCGCGCTGTGCAGCAGATCCATTCTCTCTTGGAGGATGCAAGCGTCGCGCTCCCTCAACTCGCACATCAGGGCTCGCTTCCATTGGTCCACGGCGCTCCTAAGCTCTTCTCTCTGATCCGCCGTCAGCACGTCATTCACGCCAGCGTGGCTGGCTTTTTCGCCGTCCGTGGCGGGGCAGTCCCGCTGCGGTAGCGCCTCGTACAACATGGCCTCCAGCTCCAGGATCCTCTGGGCCGCAATCCTCGTCCATCAGTGGTCCGGCGGGAGATTTGAGGGCGGCTTACCTTATGAGCCTGGTCCATGGAACACTTCCTGAAGTCCAACTCTTCATCCAGGTAGCCCTTCTGCTTGCAGAACATATCCTAGCACAGCTCAAGGTCAGAATTGTTGGGGCACATTGCCGGTTCCCCTTGGCTGATGTCGCGTGTCTGTCTACCTTCTCACTTTCAATGTCCAACATCTTCTGTTGAAGTGCTGACTTGGTCACTTTGATGTATTCTAACCACTGAGGAAAGGCTGCTGTCACATAAGCAGAATGCGAGAGCGTGCGTGGACGTGCGCGTTACCTTCTCGGCTAGGGTGAGAAGGGTCCTGGCGTGAATCACGACCACCTGCTCCTCGTTGGTGAGATTCTGCAAGAGCCCAAAGGCACAGCGTCAACAAGCTTCTTTCAGCGCAAAGCCTTCCAAAAGTCACATTTGAGCCGCCGAGTCTCGTGGAGTGCGAACATAAGGAGTTCGACATACACTTACGGCGTTATAGCCCAGGATGTCCAGCTTCTTCATCAGATCACTGATGACGATGTCCGGGGGAAAGGCGCAAGGAGCAATGTAAGGTGTTCTGGGACCTCGGGTTAAGGTTAGGGTTGCGAGGGACGCCTTACGTACGCTCACGCCCTCGGCCTCGCAGTAGATCTGCAAAGGGCTGAGGCCGTCTGGGAAACGGACTTGCAGAAACTTCAAGACGGGGGAGCGCCACTCCCTCTCCTGAAAGGCAGAGGCATGCATCCGTCCGTCCGTCCGTCCGTCCGTCCGTCCGTCCGTCCGTCCGTCCGTCCGTCCGTCCGTCCGTCACATCTCTGGCCTCAACACGCTTGTGCGAGTCTTCCCACCTCCAGCTCCAGGATGCGGAACTCAAGCAGTTCGTTTTGGTCTCGGATATCCTGGATGTGCTCTTTCAGACGCGCTTCTTCCGCCTCCATCCGCCTGACCTGAAAAGACAGTCAGACCTCATCTGCGGGGCTTCCCGACAGGTGTGACGCCAAGCGACTCCGCCCAGCGCCTTTCTTTCCGTCACCTTTTCGGCCAACTGCTGATTGCTCTGACGCAGCAGCTGCTTCTCCTCCACCCACTTGACATTCTAGAAGAGACAAACGCGTGGACAGCTTTGGAATGTTGTGTCATTTTCATCCACAAATTCTTTGGTTGACTGGAAAATGACATTTGCTTTTCTCCGCATTTTCCCAGCCACGTTCGGGGGGGGGGGGGGGGGGGGGGTTGGTCCAGTAATGCCAGACGGATGAGTGACTGAAGAATGTAGCTATTTTGTCTGAGAAAAAGGTGTGCTCATTGATGAGCTTACCTGTCCTTGTTGCTTCAGCGCTGACTCCAGATCTGCTACTCTGCTTTGATAGTGACCCATTTCTACCATCAGCTTTTCTCTGGTCTGAAAGGAGGAGGAGGGAGGCTCCTCCTCCTCCTCCTTTCAGACCAGAGAACACCCGAGGCTGGGTGAGAACGGGGAGGCTGCGACCCGGCCGGGGGTTGCGGGAAGGGGCGCCACCTTGATCTCCTTCTCGGCGTCGTAGTCCCCTTCGCTGGTCTGGGCTAGCAGAGCGTAGGCTCGTTGCAGCGCTTGATATTCTTGCGTCAGCTGGCGGTAGCGAAGCTCCGCCTCTTCATGCACACACCAATGCAACACAGCACTAGTACCAGAATCAGTCAGACCGGCGACAAAGCACCCGCGACGCAAAGACGAGTCCGATTCCAGGCTGAAGAGGAATGTTTGGTGCCAATACGCTGGCAGAAATGGCGGGCTACCTCTTCGGGTTCCGTGTCGGGGGTTCTGTCGGTGTGAAAAGACAAGGACGATCCGTCCGGGTCCACCAACACGTCTTCGTCGTAGCCGTAAAATGTTTCGATGACCTGCGGGCGCGGAAGCAAACATCTCTCTGAACAAACTGAAGCGACACCTCACGATGAATCGACGAGAGGAACGATAGCGAGAAAAAGGCCATTTCATCTTGCGCAACACCAAGCAGCCGCAAACAAACAGACTCACCTTGCAGGACCTCACGCTTTGTTCCTCCTCAGAGATTCTCGACGTCGGTATCGTAGCAGCAAATCTCTCTCCTGTCGACACAAATAATCCGCCTTTGAGATTCTTTGGATGCAAAGGGAACGAACGGCTCCGGCGCAGAAACAAACGCGACTCACAATGACATTTCTGACATGAGCTCCTGTCTCCAGAGCCTGAAAAACACGTCACCGGCGATGATTGGAGGGACGCTCGTCTTTTCCAAAAGTGACAACTACAGGGTGTGTCAGGGTTTTCCAGATTATCTTTATCGTATCATTGTGTTGCTTTGACTTTGACTGCGACCTGTAATAAATAATATTATTTATCCCTTATTTATCCCTATCGCTTATCCCTTCCTACACAAAGTCGTAAAACACCCCTTGCTATGTTTTGACTAGAGGTCAAGGGCTTCCTCTATTCAATCCACTCTTACACCCACCCTGTTTCTCTTAATTAAAATGCTCGTGCAGGAGCCGAGAGTCAGACTTCATTCGTACAACGGATGGACTCTCCACCTGCAGGTGTCCAAAAGAACTTACTTGTCTCCCGTGTGGTTCTTGCAAAATAAGTTGGAGCGAGCGCAACTCTAACAGGGTGCATTTTGCCACTAGCTGCCTACGGACAATGACGTCGCGCTCGCGGCTCATGGTTGACGGGCTGAGCAGCCGGGCAAGTCCGTCGTTTTCAGCGCACAGCGAGTGGCAAAGGCGCTGACAAAACGGGAGCTTTGAGCTGCTGAAAACGGCAAAACAAGTCTAAAGCGTGTTCAAACGCGTGCGCACAATGCTCCTGCTTGAAAGGTCGGAATTTAAGGGGCCAATTTTTTGGATGGCGGCCGCCGGCCAAGCTTTGGACGGAAAAGGTTTCCTGGCGACAGCGAGCGAGCGCGGCGCTGCCGTACGTGCACCGAGTCGCCTGCCTGAAGACCTTGGACAAGTCGTCGATGATGTGCCGCTGCTCCACAACTTGAAGGAACTCCATTTCACCGTCCTGCTGGCCGCAACCGCGGTCCAGGTCATTGAGCGAACTAGGCCTTCTCTGTGGAACACAAATGCAGTGGACTCTGTTGGCACGCCGCCGTTGTCCGCGTCGACTTACCAAGCTTGCCATCTCCTCGTTCTCCTGGGTGACAAAGCGCACTTTGTTTTCAAGGCGACACAGCACCAGCGAGAGTTCTTCATTCTTCCTGCTCAGGCGTTTGTTTTTGTACAGGAGTGGCAGAAACTGGCTTTCTGTTTCTCTCAGTCGCTTTAGCTGCAAGCATGAAGTGCGGGATGTGAAAGACGCACAACACGCGGGCCAGAACGTATCCATTTCTTTTGCATCGGTTTGAACGGAATCGTGGCTTTGGCTCCCAATAAAAGACATCTACCAGGCAACCGACTCGCCGCGCCGCTCAACTAATAAGCAAGCGCAATGGGTGCCTCGCTGGATGGCGCGCATCAAACGTAGCGCAAACCTTCAAGCGTGCCGTCAATAAATTACCAGTTCATTGCGCTCTTCAGAAAGCAGGGCGTTTCGATCCTCCAGTTTCCTGATGACTGCGCTGAGCTCAGCGATTTTCAGATGAAACCGTCGCGTGTCCCGATCCTCCTGAGACTGAAAACGCCCCGCAACACACACACACAAGCACTCGTTCAAAGTTCAAAACTGTTTTTGTGCTACCTTCCTCCAGCAACGAACTAAGTCATGCGTACTGCAAGTGTGTGATGAGGTGGCTTACGCAATGAAGAGGATTGCTAGTAGCGGCGTTGACCCCACTTCCAGGGTAGTTTAGGCCCGCCCTTTGGGAATCCCTCAGGGCAGCGATCTGCTGCTCGGCAGCCTGAGTCTGCAGCTGAAGGCGGTGGACGTGGCCGGCCCCAGGGCTTCATCCAAAACACTAACCGCTCTGTCTTTCAGCTTGATCTCATCCGTCTGGATGTACAAACGGGGAGCGCTCAGGCAGGCGGGCAAACTCATTTGCCAGAATTGTGACAAAAACAAAGAGAGCAACCGGCCAATTTTTTTCTTGAATCGACTAGAACACCTTTGCTGTGACAAAAGCGAAGCGAGCAACCGGACATTTTCTTCTTGTGAAATAGAATAGAATAGAATGCCTTAGGTGTCATTGCACTGCAGGTATACAACGAAATTGGGAACATAGCCACGCACCGCGCATCTGATCAGTCCTACCAGTCGGCGGATCTCCCTCTCGCAGTCTCTCTTGGTTCGGCTCAGCTCCTCCCGATGCTGGTGATGAGCCGATCGGAGCTCGGCCGCTCGGGACTGCCAGGCCTGCTGGGCCGCTGCCAGGGCTTCTTCCGCGCTCCTGGTGAAGGCGACACCGCTCGGTCTCCCGACACCGCCGCGTCTCCTCCACCTCCGCCAGCAAAGCGCCCCCCCTCCTCACCTGAGCAGACATTGCGCCACACCGGGCCGTTGAGACCGCAACGGAGCGCCGCGACGCTTACTGGGGACAAGCTACACAATACGGTAGCGGCCGCATCGAAGCCCGACGTGGCGTGCGGATAGTCAGACACGGATAGAGCGGATCACCTTGTCCATGGAGCCGTCCCTCAGGCTGAGGACCAAGGCATTCAGTCGCTGGATCTCTCCATCTTTGATTTTGATCACTCTCATCAGCTCCATTTCATGCTGCCGCAGTAATGTCTCCCTGGTAATGGCTAACTCTTTCTGCTTCTCCTCATGGAGTTTGCTTTTGAGTTCCGTCATGGCGGCGGTGGCACGGTGGTGCTCCGCCCGCAGGTCCTGACTTCTCTCTCTCTCCAGACAGCTGACCTGACATGACTTAGACTTAGACAAACTTTATTGTCATCTTGTCTGCACATGGTGCATACAAAACGAAATTCCGTTGCATACGTCTTACAACAAAGTAGTGATATTGCAGTTGAATAGAAGTAACATATCCTATGAAAATATATATATATACATATACTATATATATATATATATATATATATATATATATATATATATATATATATATATATATATATATATATATATATATATATATATATATTAAAAATAAGTATAAAGTGCAGCAGTGATAATTATGCAATAGTGCAAGTAGGCAAAACAGTATTCAAGAGTGTGCAGAGGAATGCTAAACCATGTATTAAACTTCTATTTAAAGGGTTTATACAAGTTCAGTAAAGTTGGTAGTGCGAGATAGTGCAAGATAGAGGTCCGTAGTGTCATAAAGTACAGTTCTGTGAATGTGTGATGCAGAGTTCAGTTTAGAGCTCAACAGTTCTAGTGTTCAACAGTCTGATGACAGCAGGGAAAAAGCTGTTGCAGAACCTGGTGGACCTGCAGCGGATGCTGCAAACCTCTTCCCAGAGGGCAGCAGGGAGAACAGTCCATGGTGGGGGTGTGATGGGTCATTGATGATGTTACGGGCACGGGACATGCAGCGCTGAGATGAAATGTCCTGAATGGAGGGAAGAGGAGCCCCTATGATCCTCTCTGCTGTCCTCACCACTCTCCTCACGTTCTTCCAATCGGAGGCGGTGCAGCCTCCACACCACACAGAGAGACAGCTTGTCAGAATGCTCTCTATGGTGCTCCTGTAGAACGTCCTCATGATGGGTGGGGGCAGGTGGGCTCTCCTCATCCTCCGCAGGAAGTACAAGCGCTTCTGTGCCCTCTTGACCAGTGCCGTAGTGTTCATAGTCCAGGTGAGGTCTTCTGTGATGTGGACCCCCAGGAATTTGGTGCTGCTGACCACCTCCGCAGCTGAGCTGTTGATGATCAGTGGAGCGTGGTGAGGCTGTTTTTTCCTGAAGTCGACGATGATCTCCTTCATCTTCTCCTCATTCAGGATCAGGCTGTTTTCTCTGCACCAGCCCACCAGCTGCTCCACCTCCTCTCTGTAGTCCAGGTCGTTGTTGTCTCTGATGAGCCCCACCACCGTTGTGTCGTCTGCTGACTTCACGATGTGATTGGTGGTGAACCTGAGGACGCAGTCGTGTGTCATCAGGGTGCACAGCAGGGGGCTCAGGACGCAGCCCTGAAGGGAGCCTGTGCTGAGGGTGATGACATCAGAGGTGTTCTGTCCGACCCGGACTGACTGAGGTCTGTTGGTGAGGAAGTCTAGCAGCCAGTTGCGAAGGGGGGTGTTGAAGCCCAGGTGTTCCAATTTTCCTACCAGATGCTGTGGGATGATGGTGTTAAACGCTGAGCTGAAGTCCAGGAACAGCCTCCGCACATGGGTGTTCTTCTCCTCCAGGTGAGCCAGGCTCAGGTGAAGAACGGAGGAGATGGCTTCCTGAGTGGAGCGGTTTTGCCGGTCGGCAAACTGGAACGGGTCAAATAATAGGGGGAGTCTGGAAACGATGTGACCTTTAAGCAGCCTTTCGAAGCACTTCATCATAACCGGAGTCAGTGCAACAGGCCGGTAATCATTAAATGAGGTGATTTGAGGTTTCTTCGGCACCGGAATGATGGAGGCAGTCTTAAAGCACGCCGGCACTGTGGCTTGGCCCAGCGAGGTGTTAAAAATGTCTGTGATGACCCCAGCCAGATGACTTGCACATTCCCTGAACACACGCCCAGGAATGTTGTCCGGGCCAGGGGCCTTACAGGGGTTGACTCTCCTCAGGGTCTTCAACACATCGGCGGAGTCAAGGCAGAGTACCTCCTCTTCCTGATGGGGGACAGTTTTAACTGCTGGAGTGCCGTTTAGTGCCTCGAACCTCCCAAAGAAGTTATTTAGACCATTTAGAAAGTCAGCATCAACTACACCCACCGGGGGGGGGAGGGTGAGTTGTCGTCTGTAATCGCCCGTATGCCTTGCCACATACTCCTGATGTTTTTGACGTCGTGGAAACGATCCTGAAATTTTCGACTGCGGTCTCGCTTCGCTATCCTGATGGCACGGTTCAAGTTGGCTCTCGCTGTCCTCAGTGTCTCCTTGTCGCCAGACTTGAAGGCAGAGTTCCGCGCTCGTAGCGTTTGACGTACCTCCTCAGTCATCCAGGGTCGTTGGTTGCCCCGGGTGATGATATTCTTAGTGGTGCTGACGTCCTCGGTGCATTTGTTGATGTAGGCTGACACAGTCATGGCACACGCATGTCTAATCTACATCGGGAAAACTGGGAGGGAGGGAGGCAGGCAGGGAGGCAGGCAGGGAGGCAGGCAGGGAGGCAGGCAGTGTCTGTCTGTTGAGGTTTTCACCTTGTTCTTCTCCTGCTGAAGTTCTAACTGGACGTCCATCAGTTTGGTTCTCAGCTCGTCATTGGCGGCCTGAAGGGCGTCCGTTCGCTCCGCCTTGGCCCGCCCTGCCGGAGCTCGTTTGGACATCTCTTACTCGAGTCTCGCCCGGTCGTCAGTCAGAGATCACAACATTTGTACCTGGAGAGCACAAACGCAGCGCTGTTTTCCACTGGCTTCGAACTCAACTTCAATCGGTACCGTAACTTACAACATCATAAACATAGAACTAGCTTGACTTATTCATTGAATAAATGCATTTGGTTCTTCAAAACTGCATCACGCAACATAGCGTGACCGAGACGGCCGTTATCCACCTGCGTGAAGTTATTTGGTGAAATGAATGAGATGTTTAAGACACCATCGTTCTGTCTCTATGTAGATGAAGGGAAATAATCGATTGCTGAAGGTCCAAAGGTGTTGTGATAAACAAATAAACATATTAGTGATTAGTGACATATTTGTGATAAACATATTAGGCAGGATAATCACATATGTTAACGTGACTGCCCACACTGTATTTATTTATGGTTATTTGTTAAATCGAGTACTGTTAGACATGAAATAGGAAGTGTTTAACATAAATGGAAGACGAAAGGGGTACTCACCATTGTAGCTCCTGCTGGTCAATGATACGAGCCTCTTCTTGCAGTGGAAAACATACAGCCAACAAACACCGTGGAACCTAAAGGAATGAAATTAAACATTAACATTTAGCCTAAACCAACATTCACAGATACAACGCAACGCAAACTACACAAACGTAAATCTTTTTAAACACAATGAGTTGTACTTACCGTGTACGCTCTAGACGGTCCACTTGCAAGCAGAAAATAAAGATATTTCTGTTGATAATCGTCGTGTTTGTATCCGGTGTCTCGCTCAAGGCCATTGCGCCCACAGATTTGAATTTTGGCGAGAGTTCAGCCTATTGACGTCATTTCCGCGGTGTAATACCCGCATATCTGAAACGGCAAAGTTAAGAGTAGAGTTAAATAAAGTTTTTAGTCAACGCAATAATTTACAACCGTTGACCAGTCGAAATAATCGTCGAAATTTGGCGTCTGTGGCTGGAAGCAGACGCCGAGTTCGACATTCCTCCCAAACGCCACACTCCCTTGCTTTTCAGGGCTAAAAAAAAACAGTTGTAATTACCTTGTACGCTCTAGACGGTCAAGTTGCAAGCTGAAAACAAAAATATTTGCCTTGTAAGTCATCGTGTTACTAACCGCTGTGTCTTGTTTGCCAGAATTGCCGCTTTCCTACTTCCTGTTGCAAGCCACGCCCACGGATTATAATTTTGCCGTGAGTTCCGCCTATTGACGTCATGTCCGCGTCACATGACTGCGACGTAATATTATCTAAAACTGTTTGTGCGGTATTGTGTTGTTCTGTGCGGTATTGTGTTATTCTGTGCGGCGTCGTGTTGTTCTGTGCGGCGTCGTGTTGTTCAGTGCGACGTCGTGTTGTTCAGTGCGGCATGGTGTTGTTCAGTGCGGCATGGTGTTGTTCAGTGCGGCATGGTGTTGTTCAGTGCGGCATAATGTTGTTCAGTGCGGCATAATGTTGTTCAGTGCGGCATGGTGTTGTTCAGTGCGGCATGGTGTTGTTCAGTGCGGCATGGTGTTGTTCAGTGCGGCATAATGTTGTTCAGTAAGCCATAATGTTGTTCAGTGCGGCATGGTGTTGTTCAGTGCGGGATGGTGTTGTTCAGTGCAGGATGGTGTTGTTCAGTGCGGCATGGTGTTGTTCAATGCGGCATGGTGTTGTTCAGTGCGGGATGGTGTTGTTCAGTGCAGGATGGTGTTGTTCAGTGCGGCATGGTGTTGTTCAATGCGGCATGGTGTTGTTCAGTGCGGCATGGTGTTGTTCAGTGCGGCATGGTGTTGTTCAGTGCGGCATGGTGTTGTTCAGTGCGGAATGGTGTTGTTCAGTGCGGCATGGTGTTGTTCAGTGTGGGATGGTGTTGTTCAATGCGGGATCGTGTTGTTCAGTACGGGGTGGTGTTGTTCAGTGCAGGATGGTGTTGTTCAGTGCAGGATGGTGTTGTTCAGTGCGGCATGGTGTTGTTCAATGCAGGATCGTGTTGTTCAGTGCAGCATGGTGTTGTTCAGTGCAGCATGGTGTTGTTCAGTGCGGCATAGTGTTGTTCAATGCGGCATGGTGTTGTTCAGTGCGGGATGGTGTTGTTCAGTGCGGCATGGTGTTTTTCAGTGCGGCATAATGTTGTTCAGTGCAGCATGGTGTTGTTCAGTGCGGCATGGTGTTGTTCAGTGCGACATAATGTTGTTCAGTGCGGCATAATGTTGTTCAGTGCGGCATGGTGTTGTTCAGTGCGGCATGGTGTTGTTCAGTGCGGCATGGTGTTGTTCAGTGCGGCATGGTGTTGTTCAGTGCGGCATGGTGTTGTTCAGTGCAGGATGGTGTTGTTCAGTGCAGGATGGTGTTGTTCAATGCGGCATGGTGTTGTTCAATGCGGCATGGTGTTGTTCAGTGCGGGATGGTGTTGTTCAGTGCAGGATGGTGTTGTTCAGTGCGGCATGGTGTTGTTCAGTGCGGCATGGTGTTGTTCAGTGCGGCATGGTGTTGTTCAGTGCAGCATGGTGTTGTTCAGTGCAGGATGGTGTTGTTCAATGCGGGATGGTGTTGTTCAGTGCGGGATGGTGTTGTTCAGTGCAGGATGGTGTTGTTCAGTACGGCATGGTGTTGTTCAATGCGGCATGGTGTTGTTCAGTGCAGGATGGTGTTGTTCAGTGCGGCATGGTGTTGTTCAATGCGGCATGGTGTTGTTCAATGCGGCATGGTGTTGTTCAGTGCGACATGGTGTTGTTCAGTGCGGCATGGTGTTGTTCAGTGCAGCGTAATGTTGTTCAGTGCGGCATGGTGTTGTTCAGTGCGGAATGGTGTTGTTCAGTGCGGCATGGTGTTGTTCAGTGCGGGATGGTGTTGTTCAGTGCGGCATGGTGTTGCTCAGTGCGGCATGGTGTTGTTCAGTGCGGGATGGTGTTGTTCAGTGCGGCATGGTGTTGTTCAGTGCGGCATGGTGTTGTTCAGTGCGGCATGGTGTTGTTCAGTGCGGCATAATGTTGTTCAGTGCGCCATAATGTTGTTCAGTGCGGCATGGTGTTGTTCAGTGCGGGATGGTGTTGTTCAGTGCAGGATGGTGTTGTTCAGTGCGGCATGGTGTTGTTCAATGCGGGATCGTGTTGTTCAGTGCGGCATGGTGTTGTTCAGTGCGGCATGGTGTTGTTCAGTGCGGCATGGTGTTGTTCAGTGCGGCATGGTGTTGTTCAGTGCGGCATAATGTTGTTCAGTGCGGCATAATGTTGTTCAGTGCGGCATAATGTTGTTCAGTGCGGCATAATGTTGTTCAGTGCGGCATAATGTTGTTCAGTGCGGCATAATGTTGTTCAGTGCGGGATGGTGTTGTTCATTGCGGCATGGTGTTGTTCAGTGCGGCATGGTGTTGTTCAGTGCGGCATGGTGTTGTTCAGTGCGGGATGGTGTTGTTCAGTGCAGGATGGTGTTGTTCAGTGCGGCATGGTGTTGTTCAATGCGGCATGGTGTTGTTCAGTTCGGGATGGTGTTGTTCAGTGCGGCATGGTGTTTTTCAGTGCGGCATAATGTTTTTCAGTGCGGCATGTTGTTGTTCAGTGCGGCATGGTGTTGTTCAGTGCAGCATAATGTTGTTCAGTGCGGCATGGTGTTGTTCAGTGCGGAATGGTGTTGTTCAGTGCGGCATGGTGTTGTTCAGTGCGGCATGGTGTTGTTCAGTGCGGCATGGTGTTGTTCAGTGCGGCATGGTGTTGTTCAGTGCGGGATGGTGTTCAATGCGGGATCGTGTTGTTCAGTGCGGCATGGTGTTGTTCAGTGCGGCATGGTGTTGTTCAGTGCGGCATGGTGTTGTTCAGTGCGGCATGGTGTTGTTCATTTCGGCATAATGTTGTTCAGTGCGGCATAATGTTGTTTAGTGCGGCATGGTGTTGTTCAGTGCGGGATGGTGTTGTTCGGTGCGGGATGGTGTTGTTCAGTGCGTTATAATGTTGTTCAGTGCGGCATGGTGTTGTTCAGTGCGGCATGGTGTTGTTCAGTGCGGCATGGTGTTGTTCAGTGCGGCATAATGTTGTTCAGTGCGGCATAATGTTGTTCAGTGCGGGATGGTGTTGTTCAGTGCGGGATGGTGTTGTTCAGTGCGGCATGGTGTTCAATGCGGAATGGTGTTGTTCAGTGCAGGATGGTGTTGTTCAGTGCGGCATGGTGTTGTTCAGTGCGGCATAATGTTGTTCAGTGCGGCATGGTGTTGTTCAGTGCGGCATGGTGTTGTTCAGTGCGGCATGGTGTTGTTCAGTGCGGCACTGTGTTGTTCAGTGCGGCATGTTGTTGTTCAGTGCGGGATGGTGTTGTTCAGTGCAGGATGGTGTTGTTCAGTGCGGCATGGTGTTCAGTGCGGGATGGTGTCTTTCAGTGCGGCATGGTGTCGTTCAGTGCGGCATGGTGTCTTTCAGTGCGGCATGGTGTCGTTCAGTGAGGCATGGTGTTGTTCAGTGCGGCATGGTGTTGTTTAGTGCGGCATGGTGTTGTTCAGTGCGGGATGGTGTTGTTCAGTGTGGCATGGTGTTCAGTGCGGCATGGTGTTGTTCAGTGCGGTATCGTGTTGTTCAGTGCGGTATCGTGTTTCTCAGTGCGGTATCGTGTTGTTCAGTGCAGTATCGTTGTGTTGTTCGTATTGTGTTGTGTTGTTCGTAATGTGTTGTGTTGTTCGTATTGTGTTGTGTTGTTCGTATTGTGTTGTGTTGTTCGTATTGTGTTGTGTTGTTCGTATTGTGTTGTTCATATTGTGTTGTTCATATTGTTTTGAGTTGTTCGTATTGTGTTGTGTTGTTCGTATTGTGTTGCCTTTAACACTTAGCCTCTAACACTTAGCCTCTAACACTTAGCCTCTAGCATCTAGAAGGTAAATAAATAGGAAGGAAGGACTCACCGGTGACGTCTTCGCCCACGTCCAAGCGTTGTACTTTGTATTTTCATCCTTCTGAAAGTGGAAAACATAGCCAAAAAAAACACTGTGGAACCTAAACGAATGAAAGAAAACTATCAGTTGGCCACAACCAACATTCACAGATACAACACAATGTGACGTGCGGGGTTGAGGTTAAAGGTTGAGTGAAGGGCCCTCGTTTTAAACTACTTTTTTGAAAAGGATTGGGAACAAGTAAGACGTATTTAATTTATTTAATGGGAAGTAGTAAGAGCTATTGAATTTAATCTATGTATTATATTCTATTGTATTGTATTCTGTTGTATTCTTTTGGATTGTATTCACACTAACCCCACTAAAACTTCAGCCCACAAAAACTCGCCTCTGGCGCCTAGCCTCTGGCACTTAGCCTCTAACACTTAGCCTTTAACACTTAGCCTTTAACACTTAGCCTTTAACACTTAGCCTTTAACACTTAGCCTTTAACACTTAGCCTTTAACACTTAGCCTTTAACACTTAGCCTTTAACACTTAGCCTAGAAGGTGAATAAATAGGGTTAAAGGTTGAGTGAAGGGCCCTCGTTTTAAACTACTGTTTTGAAAAGGAGTGGGAACAAGTAAGACGTATTTAATTTATTTAATGGGAAGTAGTAAGACTTATTAAATTTATTTAATCTACTTTTCTTCCCAGGCAAAATTTGATGTGCTGCAATTCCAAATTTCCAAAGTGAATGAAGGAATGAAGTCCTTTAAATTATGATTTTGTATAAATACTAGGCATTAACACAAAATCGACGGCACAAAATGGGCAGACTTTACTTGTTTGAAAAGGACTGGTTACAAGACAGACTTTTTTAATTTATTTAATGGGAAGAAGACTTAGTTTAATTGATCTATTTTTGTTCCCTGGCAAAATTCGATTTGCTGCAATTCCAAATTTCCAAAGTGAATGAAGGCAAGAAGTCGTTTAAATTATGATTTTGTTTAAATACTAGGCATGGACACAAAATCTACGGCACAAAATGGGCAGACTTTACTTGTTTGAAGAGGACTGGTTACAAGACAGACTTTTCTGATTTATTTATTGGGAAGAAGACTTATTTAGTTTATTTAATCTATTTTTGTTCCCTGGCAAAATTGGATTTGTTGAAACTGTATTTTGCCAAATCTTGCCTTGAGACCTGATAGGAAGTATTAAACGCTTAGTTAAATCAATACAAGTTGGTAGTAAGAGCGAGTAATGTTGGTTGAACCGATGAATGAAGGTTGAAAGCAATTTAAATTATGACTTTGTATAAATACTAGATATTAACAGAACATCTACTGCGCGAAATGGGCAGAGTTTACTTGTTTGAGAAGGAGTGGCTTATTCAAAACTAAGATTTATTTAATCTGTTTGTTCCCAGGCAAAATTGGATGTGATGCAATTCCAAATTTCACCACATGACGGTGCCCAATTTCGACTTCATAGGACATATTAAACACTTAGCTTGTTATTATGTTCAAGGTAATCAGATTTGTTTATTATTCTAATGGCCTCTTCAAAACTATTCTGGATTACTACTTTGGATCTATTCTACATTACTTGGCAACAACATACTCTGTAACAGATTAGGCAGTATAATCATATATGTTAACTTGAGAGTGCCCACACTCAATCTACTTATCGTGATGTGTTAAATCAATTACTGTTAGACATTATTTGTCTGATAATCTACCAAATCTTTGAATTGAAGAATTTGTGATTTAATTAATAGCTTGTTGTTATGTTCAGGGTAATCAGACTTGTATATAATTCTAATGGCCTTCTTTTGAAAACTATTCTGAATTACAACTTTGGATCTTATATTACTTTGCAACAATCTACTCGGTGACAGATTAGGCAGTATAATCACATATGTTAACTTCAGTGCCCACACTGTATTTATTTATGGTTATTTGTTAAATCAAGTACTGTTAGACATGAAATAGGAAGTGTTTAACATAAATGTAATGGCTACTCACCATTGTAGCTCGCTCCTGGTCAATGATACGAGCCTCTTCTTGCAGTGGAAAACTTGCAGCCAACAAACACCGTGGAACCTAAAGGAATGAAATTAAACATTAACATTTCGCCTCGACCAATTTTCACACGTACAACGCAACGCGGCTACACTTCTGCTATTACAAACGTAAATCTCCTTAAACACAATGAGTGTTACTTACCGTGTACGCTCTAGACGGTCCAGTTGCAAGCAGAAAATAAAGATATTTCTGTTGATAATCGTCGCTGCTCAGTGGCTCACGGCCATCGCGCCAACAGATTTGAATTTTGGCGGAGGTTCCGGCAATTACGTCATATCCGCGGCACATGACTGCGACGTAATACCCGCTTATCTGAAACGGCAGTTAAAAGTAGAGTTACATCAAGTTTTCTTGGAACCTAAACGAATGAAAGAAAACTATCATTTGGCCACAACCAACATTCACAGATACAACACAACGTGCGGGGTTGAGGTTAAAGATTGAGTGAAGGGCCCTCGTTTTAAACTACTGTTTTGAAAAGGAGTGGAAACAAGTAAGACGTATTTAATTTATTTAATGGGAAGTAGTAAGACTTATTAAATTTATTTAATCTACTTTTCTTCCCAGGCAAAATTTGATGTGCTGCAATTCCAAATTTCCAAAGTGAATGAAGGAATGAAGTCCTTTAAATTATGATTTTGTATAAATACTAGGCATAAACACAAAATCGACGGCACAAAATGGGCAGACTTTACTTGTTTGAAAAGGACTGGTTACAAGACAGACTTTTTTAATTTATTTAATGGGAAGAAGACTTATTTAGTTTAATTGATCTATTTTTGTTCCCTGGCAAAATTCGATTTGCTGCAATTCCAAATTTCCAAAGTGAATGAAGGAAAGAAGTCGTTTAAATTATGATTTTGTTTAAATACTAGGCATAGACACAAAATCTACGGCACAAAATGGGCAGACTTTACTTGTTTGAAGAGGACTGGTTACAAGACAGACTTTTCTGATTTATTTAATGGGAAGAGGACTTATTTAGTTTATTTAATCTATTTTTGTTCCCTGGCAAAATTGGATTTGCTGAAATTGTATTTTGCCAAATCTCGATTTGAGACCTGATAGGAAGTATTAAACGCTTAGTTAAATCAATACAAGTTGGTAATAAGAGCGAGTAATGTTGGTTGAACCGATGAATGAAGGTTGAAAGCAATTTAAATTATGACTTTGTATAAATACTAGATATTAACAGAACATCTACTGCGCAAAATGGGCAGAGTTTACTTGTTTGAGAAGGAGTGGTTTATTCAAAACTAAGATTTATGTAATCTGTTTGTTCCCAGGCAAAATTGGATGTGATGCAATTCCAAATTTCACCACATGATGGTGCCCAATTTTGACTTCATAGGACATATTAAACACTTAGCTTGTTATTATGTTCAAGGTAATCAGATTTGTTTATCATTCTAATGGCCTCTTCAAAACTATTCTGGATTACTACTTTGGATCTATTCTACATTACTTGGCAACAACATACTCTGTAACAGATTAGGCAGTATAATCACATATGTTAACTTGAGAGTGCCCACACTCAATCTACTTATCGTGATGTGTTAAATCAATTACTGTTAGACATTATTTGTCTGATAATCTACCAAATCTTTGAATTGAAGAATTTGTGATTTAATTAATAGCTTGTTCAGGGTAATCAGACTTGTATATAATTCTAATGGCCTTCTTTTGAAAACTATTCTGAATTACAACTTTGGATCTTATATTACTTTGCAACAATCTACTCGGTGACAGATTAGGCAGTATAATCACATATGTTAACTTCAGTGCCCACACTGTATTTATTTATGGTTATTTGTTAAATCAAGTACTGTTAGACATGAAATAGGAAGTGTTTAACATAAATGTTATGGCTACTCACCATTGTAGCTCGCTCCTGGTCAATGATACGAGCCTCTTCTTGCAGTGGAAAACTTGCAGCCAACAAACACCGTGGAACCTAAAGGAATGAAATTAAACATTAACATTTCGCCTCGACCAATTTTCACACGTACAACGCAACGCGCCTACACTTCTGCTATTACAAACGTAAATCTCCTTAAACACAATGAGTGTTACTTACCGTGTACGCTCTAGGCAAAATTGGATGTGATGCAATTCCAAATCTATCTGAAACGGCAGTTAAAAGTAGAGTTACATCAAGTTTTCTTTTTTAATCAACACAATCATTTACAACCGTTGACCAGAAAGAATCGTCGAAATTCGACGTCCCCCACAAACGCCACGCTCACTCGCTTTTCAGGGCAACAAAAGTACTTCTTTTTAAAAACGATGAGTTGTACTTACCGTGTACGCTCTGGACGGTCCAGTTGCAAGCAGAAAATAAAAATATTTCTCTTGTTAGTCGTATGTTACCATCCGCTGTGTCTTTGTCAACATCGCCGCCGTTTTCCTACTTCCTGCTGCGAGCCACGCCCACGGATTTAAATTTGGGCGGAAGCTCTTTCCATTGGCGTCGTTTTCGCGTATAGCAAATCCGATTGGTTGGGAAGGGGGCACGGTTATGCAGCCGAGGGGTCCTGTGATCGGTGGGATGTAAAGTAGGCGTCGACGTCACGTCCGCGTCACGTGACCACGACGTGGCAGACGTCATATAGCAACCGCTGTTTTGTTTAGTAGACTTACAGTTGTTATGCATTGACATAATGGCGCACACACCAAATAGATTTAAATAAATTAAATAATTCTTCTGCCCACTCTCTTTTAAACAAGTTAACTCTCCCCGCGGATTTGAATTCCGGCGAAAGTTACGCCCATCGACGTCACGTATGTCACGTGACCACGACGTGGCAGATGTCATATAGCAACCGCTGTTTTGTTTAGTAGATTTACAGTTGTTATGCATTGGCATAATGGTGTGCACTCAAAATAGATTTAAATAAATTAAATATTTCTTCTGCCCACTCCCTTTTAAACAAGTTAACTCTGCCCACGTCCATTGACGTCTTGTCTGCGTCACGTGACCACGACGTAGCGACGTCATATAGTAACCGCTGTTTTGATCAGTAGACTTACAGTTATTATGCGTTGACATAATGGCGCACTGGTTAGCATGGCCACCTCTTAAGCATGATGTTGCGGGTTCGACGCCTGATCAATGTTAGCATGGAGTAAGCTGAAGTGCATGGCGCTGAAGATTTGAATCTTTGAAATGCGCTGAGGTCTGACATATCAGGCAGAATGGTTTGCCATCACGTTCAACAAAAAATAGAAACTTTCCCACTCTGATTAAAACGTCCTGTGTTCATCTACGTATTTTCGTTTTGCTGTGCATCTTTTCCCTGCCATTTCGAG